>NC_133238.1:21026773-21327322 GCF_040436345.1 Pagrus major
ATACAGGAATAAATATGTTTCTGGAAATAAACAGGGGGAAAATGCAGAGTGAAAATAACACATACTTGTCTAGGTTTAGGCACCAAAAATACTGACACTAAAGGTCATCAGGCTGAACATGAACACTCGTTCACTGTGTAGTTAATATTCTAGTCAAATTCGGCAATAATCCAAGAAATTCAACAAAAAAATCCCATATATATTTTGTTGGGGGGAACCAAGGTGATACCAACTTCCGGGTTAGCCTACAAATGACGTCATCCCTGCAGAACTCTTTACATAAATACATCAATAAATGAATTTAGAAATGAATGAATGAATAAATAAAATGGAAAAGTAAATAAACTTTAAACAGAAATATCAAATTTTGACACAATTTATTCATAAAATTCTAATTTTGGTGCATTTAATGGCATATTCATTTTTTTATTTATTTACTTATTTTTGATTTTGTCAGTTTCAGTCCTCCATAGACGACTGGGCTCCGAGTACAATTAGATTGCTGCATAATATTCTGCTCATCCTTAGTTCAATTGTAAGAGACAAGAAAAGTAGCATCACCTTTGCATAATGTACCACACTACCTTTAATCACGACACTGAAAAAAACAAAAACGTTTATAAAGGTAGAATTTAAGGGAAAGATGCTTTTGTATTGAGTTGTAAAGGATTATACAGGTGTACCAATTTTTTCCCCCCATTGAACCCATCCTGGAGTAGCAGTGGGCAGCCAACTGCTTCCTTTAATGGAAAAGACTCGTGTCTGTGAACATAATCCAGGCCGCCATTACATTTCTCATCACAACGCACTCGGGAGAGCAAATTACCTGCATATAAACGTAATTACTGGGAGACAGAGTTGGTGTATGAATGGATTAATGGCAGACGTTGTGAAACACTTTCATCTCTTTAGGTGGAAAAGTGCCATTTAAGTGCAGCCCATTTACCACGTATCTACAGAGAGGATGGTACTGTTGCACTCTGGCACATAAAGAACCTGTAGTGACAGAACTTTACAGCAAGATGTATCACCAGACGCCGGATTTTAAAGACGGAGGGAGCATCAACAAAAGCAAAATGTGCTCTAAATTTAGCTGCAGGAGGAGAGTTTTGACAGTATATTTCACAAGTTAGAGGTGGAGGTGTCCTCGCTTGCCCCAGCAGAACACATCAGAGCACAGCTAGTGACAGCATTATGCAGCATGTAGGAGTAACAGCAGCAGCAGGGTTCAGTTCTGCTGTAAATCCTCTCTTCTTTTGGGTCTTTTCACTTATTTCCTTTGTGGAGTACGTATTTGCTTTTATATGCTCAGGGTGAGTTACATAATCTGCGGAGAGAACAGCTGCCTCTTTGTGCGACTTGGAATAAAAGCCGGTTGTTCTGCATACCACTTTTTTTGGGATCACAAACAGCATCCTAAGATGTGATATTAGTTTTGGTTGAGGTTGCTTCCCGGATAGCGTGTGACTAAAATCATTACCTGATATCCAGTATTTCAAAGCAAGGTGGTGTGTGCATCTCTCCCTCGCAGTGCTGTCTGCTTTCATCCCGGCTCGCTGTGAATCACAAACGAAACAACACATTTGTGTTACATAATAAGCCTTTTAAAAAAAATGTCTAATTAAAAATTGAGATTTACAACGAAGGAAGCAGCAACTGATATCAGTTAGTCTAGTTACAGTTTATCATACTCAAAACAGCCACAACAGATAGCCTATGTTTGTACAAGGAAAGTTTGTAGGCTGCAACAAACAAAGTCTTCACTGTTACAATCTCAACGGTTATGAGGTTATTCCAGGTTAAGGACTGCAGGAAATACAGGAGCACAGCAAAACAATCTTAATTTAATGTCTGTTTACCAGCTTTTCTTGGGAAATATGCTTATTCACTTTCTTGCTGAGATTTAGATAAGAACACTGATCGGTAAGCTATCTGCTAAGCTAAGCTAACTAGCTGCTAGCTTCAGTTTTTGTTATTTTTCGACAGAGCCAGGTTTATGTGAGACTACCTTGATTAAATAGAGCACATTAATTAAGAAGGGGGTACTGACAGTTTCACTGGAACAACTTTAGTAGTCCGAGGGGAGTCCGTATATCGACACCCTGCAGCCAATCAGAATTGAGTACTCACCCAGACCATGGTACAAGAAAATTTGGTTAAAACAGTTCATGTTTGGTTGGTGAAATGTCTAAAATCAACTCATTTTAAACTGAGAGAAGCAGAAAATCTTCACTACTGTGAAGCTAGGACTGTTTTTGATTTAAAAAAATGACTCAAAGTTATCCCCAAGGTCAAGATTGAACTTTTACACTCAAACGTAGGTGTAAAAAAATGTTTTAAAAGCTTTAATGTTCGCTCGACTGGAACTGAATCAGTCAGTGTGCCAAATAAAGGAGATAAAATTGAAACACAACACACTGCTACATTTCTGAGACAATCTCAGAGACCTTTGAGCACCCAAATCCACCATCTCATCATATAATATGTTGCATGTTTTCGCCTTGATTAAGTACGTATTCATGCAGCGCCTTCATTTTCATAAAATCAAGCTGAGTTTCCCCCCAAAATCTGGCAGACACTCAATTTTGCAAATAGCTCTTGTTTTATGGTAATACAGCTCATTACTTTGCATTGATTGGAAGAATAGCTCCAGAGCTGCGAAAACGCAAGCGTGTCTTTTCTTCTCAAGTGTTTTTATTTGGAGCATTTTATCCTGCTTTTACAATATGCAGTTTGATGATTTCACACAGGGATCCGGAGCATTAGTGGCAAAACAGCGCGTCGTGTTTGCAATAAAGCATGTTTGCCATTATTCATGAGCGAAAACGTAGAGTAAATGAGAGGAACAGATGGAGAGTAAGGTGAAGTAATCCAGTCAGAGGTGATGAAGCAGCTTCTCAAGTAAATCAGATGGATTCTGAACCTTGATTATAATTTTTTCACTTTTTGTCAAAACCGATGCCACTTTATGGAATTTGAAGAAAGACAGAGGGAAGCATTCGCACCTGGATTCAGGTGTAAATTAAGCTCACGTCCGCCTGTAAAACACAAGCTCCTGTCACCAGAAACAGGTAGAATGTGTTACACACAAATAGAAAACCCAATGAGGTGGCTTCTGTTTTTTAAAATATAATTTGGCTTTTCAAAAATGATCTTTCAACATAATAGGAGGATATAAGCAGTGGTTCATCTTCTCTTACAGCCAGTATTTACCGGACTGATTCAGAAATACAGCACTCTGCTACTGAAGAATAAGTGAGAGTGTCACAGTGTTGTCAAATCAGGATTTAAATACGCTTCTTTGCTTTCTTGCCAAGAGTTGAATGAGATGATTGACACCACTCTCAGGTACGTGGGCTAAGTATTGTGCTGGAAGCAGGTGGAGGCTATTTTAGCTTAGGTTAGCATTAAATCTGGAAGGAGAGGGAAACAGCTAGCCTAGCTCTCTCCAAAATGTGTTTTCACTCATTTAAAGTGACAAGTTAACAACTATTTGTGCTTTTTTATGCTATGCTAAGCTAAGCTAATGCACATAAACTCACAAAACATTGCAAAAAAACATCAGAAGTGGTGAAAAAAAAAAAAAAAAAGTCATGCTTTTTGTTCTTGGCCGGGGCAAAATGGCTCTCTAGCGCCCCCTAAACAGCAGCTCCAGTGGCAAGTTTCATGTAGATGTATGAAATTCGGTACACACCTGTATCACACCGAGATCTTCAAGAAAGCCTCTTGGTACCATGACCTCTACAGAACAGGAAGTCATCCATTTTGAATTTAGTGCTGATTTTTGGCCTTTTACAGGTGTTTTACTATAAGAACTTATCATACAGCTTTAACCCCACTTCAAATTTTGTCAGGGCAATCTTAACAACTTTGTGATGAAAATGTATTAAAAGCTTGAGTTTTCCTTGAATGGTGTGGCCATGGCGATGCAGCCAATTTTGATGATTCGCCATGAAACAGGAAGTCGCTGTAACTCAACCGTACATTGCACGATCTGCCCCAAACCGCGAAGGTTTGATAAAAGTCCCAGCCTGAAGACATTTACACTGCAGTATTCAGTTATTGTCATAGTGCCACCTACTGGCCACAGGAAATGACAGTTTCTATATTTTGAATTACTCCTCATAGTCAGCTGAACATCTACATCAAATTTGGTCAGAAATATCCAAACACATGAAAATTCAGAGACGTGTCGAACAGTCAATGTTCAGCAACGGTTGACAAAAACAGGACCCAGATGCAGACATGGAGGCAGGGAGGCTCACAACAAAAAGCAAGCTTTAATGAAAGCTGAAAACCACAGTCCAATAATCCAAAATGTGATAAACAAAGAGGCAGGCAACAAAAAGACTGGAAATGAAGAGAATAGACAGCTAAACAGTAAAACAAAACCGGAGAACAAACCACAAGTCCGAGGGGAACAAATGCAGAACACACACAAAGGATCGCAGGAGACCAAGGATGAAAAGAAGACGACAACAGGAGTGACGAGAACAGACGAACCAACGGAGTGAGGGGAAAACACAGGGAGTGATTAACTACTGAGACACAGGTGTACAGATAAAAAGGCGGGAAAAGGAAGAAGAGAGGAAGTGGAAAGATAACATGAAACAGGAGCAGAGAACTATAACATAAAACAGGAAATTAGGAAACTAAAAACCAAACAGCAGCTTTGATTTCCCTTTATTAATTCTGCTCTAGCTCGGAGAGATGGATGGAATGTGGGGAGAAAATAACCTTCATGAAAGTTTTATAATTCTTTTGAACCTTTTGCCCGTGTTTTGAATGAAGTTTGAACAAATTCCTCACCAAAACTAAATGTAAATGATTGAAAACATCGCTATCCTTATTGAATTTGTTTGTAAGGGTGAGACACTTCAGGTGAATAGGTAACATTGCTACCCTACATATATGACCATGAGACTCTCCTAGTTAATCACTTACGTTCGACTTAATTTAATGCATTATAAGCTCTCTGATATTTAATCTTTAAATGTGAAAATGAGGCCATTTGAATAAATATGCACTTATTTGCATAAATCTACCGAACAGAAATCTGAACTAAAATAAACACTTTAATCTGTATTTCCATGAGACTGAAATAAGACATGTTATGGAAGCAAAATGGCCTAAAATCTTATAATTAACCAGTGCATTGAAAATTGTGTCTCCCTTTTTAATAAGGTTACAAAACATCTCACAAAGTGGTCCAAGCCAGCTGTAAATGGTCTCGAGTTTATGAAAAAGAGTCAGGGCGGTAAAAGACCAAAAAGCGAGCTTTAATGATAAGCTGATGTCCAAAATCACACATCCAAACTCCAAAATGTAAAATGCAGGCAACAGAAGGAAAGCTAATGAAAAAAAGGTGGGAAAAAGAAAAAGACAGGAAGTGGAAAGTAAAACATGACATACAAGGATATGATCTACAAAGTAACGCAACAAAAAACTAACCAAAAACCCAAACCACGACAGTTATACCCAGAACGGAGATGCAACTTCGCTAAGTACAGATCTCCCTTGAAAAGTTGACGATTTTTAGATATAGGTTTTGTACAATGATCACTTCTTTTCTCATGGTTAAATATAGCAAAGTTAGGAGACAGGGAACAGACGTTGTGCAAGAAATCTTGCTTATTATATCAAATAATTGGCTACACCCTCATGTATTTGCAAGGTGCAGAACATATGTTGTTTCTTTAACGCAGCATAAGATTTAAATATAAATCATATACAGAAAATATGGAAATGTGTATGTGGGCAGTGTGCACCTGTGATCTATGTGTTTAATTAGCATATAGTGATTTATTTGTGTGCAGTGGCTTTGCTTTTGTACATGTCAGTTGGGTTTTAGTGCTACAGGCTTTTGGGTTGCTCTGTTTTCTTTACACGAGTCTCTTGATGTATTGCTCAGCCACGCTGAAGCAGTTTTTCTCCTCTTTCTGAATGCATGTTTTCATGTTTCAAATCGAAGTCTTCTCAGATAATGAAAACATGAAAGAAGTGGATCGAATCCCGTGAAAATCCTCTGCGAAAGGACCCTCACAGGAACAGAGAAAGGTCGCCACACTCGTGTGACCGCCACACGACGGACAGATTAGTCATGACATTTGCGGGATGTGTTTAGCTCGGCAGATGAAATGGAAACAAGAATGATGGAAGGCAATAGAATATACCAATCAACATGCCATAGATCATTTCCTCCTAAAGAGAAGCAGGGGATTTGGCAGTCGCGCTGAAGTTGCCATGGCGACGTGGACGTTCGATCAAAGCAAGGCTGTTAACTAATTTTGCTCAAAGCTGGGAAATATCAATGTTGTCAAGTGTTGGACTGTGGACACGTGGAAATCAATGCCTCTCTCTGAGTTTGAAATCATTTTTGAGAGAAGAATGTGTATTATGGCTCCATTTAGGATTAGGGGATGGGGTTAATAATATTTTTAAAGTCGCTTATGATCGGCACATAGGAAACGCATCTGGTGTCAACATGGCTTCTTCTGTGGTGCTCTGGCTGTTACGATGGACAGGGAGAGATGTTTTATCAGTCCTTTGCTTTGTAAAGATTATATCAAAAAAAGACATTTTCAGACAAACGATATGAGCACATACCTTCTCACTTAACTGAACTTAAACTAAAATTAACTACAAGTCTTGTAGTATTGTAGCTGATCAAGGTGGAGCTTAACCACTTAGTATACATACTAAGTAAAGTTAAATAACTTCTGTCTAGTAATCATTTACAAATGGTGTTCATGTTATCTAAGGTTTTAATTTATACATTATTTAATATTTCATAAAGATGCGAGTGATATTAGTTATTACAGAAAAAAGCATTAACTAAGGGTAGGATAGTTAACATTAGTTAGTGCTGCAATAAACATTAACAGTTAATTAATATTTAATTAATGCATCTAGTAATTATTTACTACATGTTAACTAAGGTATTAATTTATACATTATTTATTTGTTTATAAAGATGCTATTGATCTTAGTTAATGCAGTAATAAACATTAACAGTTAATTAATGTGTCTTGTAATCGTAAACTAGTGGTGGTTATGTTAACTTTTAATGTATATATTGTTCAATTGTCAATACAGATGTTATGAGTTAGTTAGTTATTAGTTATTAAAGTTACATTAGTTAATGTTAATGTTAGTTAATGCTTATTACTGCATTAACTCATGTTTATTAATGTACCCTTGAACGAGAAGTTCTCCCCTTACGCTGACAATAGACACCTTTTTCGCTCTAACTTACCGTTCTGAAGTAAAAACCAAATGCATACTGAAATGGCTGTGGAAAAAAGGACACCATTGGCCTATAGATTGTTCTCCTAGAAACCTCACAACCATTGCTATTTGGTCTGCCAACAGGCTCAATTTGACATTTCAATTTTGTGAGCTATGACTGCTAAATGCTAACTTTTAAGTGCAACTTCAAAATGGTTCGAACCGCTAAACTGCACCCCCGCAGCTTATAAGGCCTGTTTTCTGGTAAAAAAAAAAAAAAAAGTAATCTTCAAGAACAAATCAGGAGGTTGTTTTCAAAAACATAACACAATTGTTTTCACAGTGTGATTAGTGCCCATGATGGGTAAACTGACCTTCTGTGTAAAATTGGTTACTTACCTTTTTCATTTTGAGATTGTCTTTACTCCAAATAACAAGTGGAGATTCTGTCCCTCCTGCGGGCCACAACATCCCTCTCCTCTTATTTGTGCTGCTGAACATAATGCCTCATTATGTATAATGATAAGCTCATTTAAGCAACGACATTGTTCAGTTTCCAGTCTGCAGACCTGATGGCTTTCACAGCTGTGTGGACGGCAGGGGACTGCAGCAGTTTTGCTTGTAGAGGAGGCAGACTTTAAATTGTGCTTCTGGACCACACCCAGATTCAACAACAGCTTTTACGCTTCAGCAAATGGACTGAGTGCTTTGGGCAAATGGCCTCGGGCTCGGAAATAAACAATGGACTATCTGTGGAGTTTGGCGTTAAGAGGGGCTGTTAAAGTCAGGCTGAATCTTGAGTTATTTTAGCGAATATGTCCGTACAACCATTTTCTCCACCTGTTAGTCCACAGTTAGTGTTTGATTTTAAATCAGAAACTATGATAAAAAAAAGTTGTCTTCTTCCCTGTTGTTCACTGTAATGAGCAGAGAGCAAAGGTGATACTTGAGAAAGAGGAAGAAAGAAAGGAAGAAAGTGGGAAGCAAATTTGTGTTTGACTGACATGACCCTTTATTGGATTTTGCCCACGATGCTCTACTTTCAGAGATAATTGATTTCTTTCTCCTCACTGTTTCTCAAAACACACAATTTTGTCTCTCGTTTGTTTCCCTCCATAGCCATTTAGGAGATCCATGACATTTTGAATTTTGGAAGTCTATTGTCTTTCCTTGACACCTTGCTTTAACTTGTTCAAAGTTCAGACATTAACATAACACATTTCAAACGTTTCAACCCTGAAGGATAAAGGAAAATGCTTTTTGGACAAAATGCCAAATAATGATTGAGCGAGGGAGGCTTATAATGGTCCAGTTTTTCTATCGTGAAAGGCTGCACGATACCAAACACACAACTCACCGTTCAAAATATCAAAATTTGCAACATATCATCTCGTACCAAAGAGAAAACATAAATCTTTATCCACAACAAGGTTTTAAGTGTCCAATAAAAGGAAAACAGCCAGCTGAAAGAGAGGCTCTCTGTTTGTGTGATTGTGTGATGACTAGTTGAGAGGCAAACATTACACTCACACTGATTGGTTTAATTAAATGTGCCAGAGTGACAGCACATTCAGGGACGGTCATTTTGAAAGCGATCACTGTAATCACACACTTGTTGTAATTGGCAATCTGATGCGACAGCAATTTCAATCAAATCGCGGGATAGGCACGCTGACAGATGTGTCCATGGAGTGTTTTGTGAATCCAAAGTATTTGTGTTGAGTTTGTTTAAGGCTGGACCTGATTGTAACTGGTGGTTAAATGTCATGTTGAGTGCACTTTGTCTTACATTTGCGAAGATCGGAGAAATGTGCGTTATTTTTGTCTTGATCCTGCTCCTTCCTGGAAACAAGACTACACATTAAAACTTAAAGGTCTTCGAGTCCGCCTTAAAACAATACTCGGGGACTAGGTAGCCTGGCGGAAGCACATCCTCAGGTCAAGTCTGCCCCACCACACGTAGCCTGTTATGCCTCCCGGATAAGCATTACATTGCTTCTTCTGCAATGATGAAGTTAACAGGATTGTAGACTTGTGTGCTGATCTGTGGGGAGACGTTTCAGCTTGTGTGTCCGTGTGTGAGTCGGCTCATCTCTGAGGCATAAATAGGCCTATGTCAAACAGCAGCGACACCATTTCTAACAGATCATCAGGTGCTTTCTTGCCGGATTCACTCGTGAAAATTTATCGGTATATTTTACAGTTTCATCCAGAGGTGTGTTGGGAAGTGTTAGGCCCCATATCACATATTTGAATATAGAAACTGATTAATTGACTTATTCCTAATAGCTTTGTGGCACAGATATAGTATAGTGTATACTTTTCTGGCTAGAAATACATATTTGCTTACATTTCAAAGAGCGAATTACTACAAAATCCAAAAAATCTAATGAAATATCTAAATCACGGGTGCCCAAACATTTTCCCTCAAAACTGAAACTTGGTGTTCGGCCACGTGTACTAAGATCCTAAGTTCCCTGAATTGACTGAGTTCCTGCATACTTTGCCCACCATGCTCAGATAATGAAAAATAATCAATTCTGAGGGATCTCACATATTTTTTGTTACTTCAAAATATTAAAAAAGCATAAACATAATAAGATTTTTTTTCATTAATTTTAATTAGTATTTCTTTTCATTGGAAACATCTGGCAGGCAGAATTGAACCATATGGCGGGGCCAACTTTGGCCCCCAGGCCCCAATTTGGGCAGCCCTCATCTAAATGAATGTCATGACATTAATCAACAAAAATAACTGAAGGGGAATTATGATGTTTGCTGTTCATATATTGATTAAAACTCCAAAACCTCACACAATTATCAGGTACCTGGTTGTATCAAGTAGTAACAGTAACTTACTTTCCTCTTTCCTGTCATGTTTCTCTTCTTCCTGACTAGTTTGCTCTCTTTGTTGAAGGCATTTTGGGGGTGACAGCTTGTGCTCCACCTTGACTCAGCTGCCCAGCATCCAGGCAACGACCACTAGTTAGCATTAGAGGCGCTTGTGTGCAGCGTGTGCGTGCTTATATGTCAATCTGCCTGGGTGCAAGGCAGCAGTGAAACATTGACATTTGCAGCACTTCATCTGTGTCATTTATAAAAGTGAATGCTTCTGAAGTAACAGCTTGTAGGGAACTTGTTATATGAAGATCAAAAGATATAAAGACATCCAGAAAATATTTATTTCTTCATAAGCCTCGCTCTCACACTTGTCTAACAGGGTCTCCTTCAGGGCAGTACGTCGAGTGTCGGTCTTCTCGGTAAGCTAGAACATTGCTATTGATTCCTGTGCACCTCAGCTGAATCGAGCAGTTTCTGAGGGGAGTTTGGGGTTGACTTGACAGTCAAGTCAGCCGCTGTTCATGTGACGGCAGCTCCTTCCAGAAATAAAGAAACACGTCCTCTTCTCCACACTTATGATGTAATTTAGCCGTTTAATGATGTTACAGCAAATTAGTTCTGCTTTTAATCTCATTAATGTGTTTGGCAGTTTACCTGCCGCTGAATAGCCGGGACGGGTCACTCTAGCTTCAGGAGTTTCTAACTCATCTATCACGGTTTAATTAGTTTGCTTTTTCAGCAGACCTCTCCATACTGCAAGTATGAGAGAAACAGTCAGACTTTTGGCGTGAAGTTGGAGAAAAATATAGAATATTGGCAAAAAATATATGCTACCGGCAGCTGAATCCACATATCTGACATGCGGTAATTTTCTATCGGGACTTGATTTATGATTGGCTGTGACTGCAAGAAGACACAAAGAGAGCGAATGAATAAATTCAGATTCCGTCGGCTGCTCCTCAGTGAGGGACTTTAAGGAGAGACCCAGAGGCGACTGTGAAAACTTCAAAATGGCTCAAACTTCAACCGTGACTCATTTCAGAAGCTCATACAGGACTTGAATGTTGAGCTACAGCATACTAATAATGGCCCTGCGCGATATTTTCTCAAATTAGATTACATCAAGTATTAATTGAACTCATTTGGATTGAATTGAATTTGCTCAGCCATTTCCTAAGTGGATAGGAAGCGCTGTGCTATCACACAGTTGTTTTGGACTGATACATCTCTCTTCCTCCTGGGTGTAGTTTTGATTGACAGATACTCGACCGCTCGGCTGGCCGCTGAGACGCATGAAGTGCAGAGACCATCTCAAGTACAGTTGAGAAGCGAGAACAAACCAGTTAGATGTGTGTGCACTAAACTACTTCAGACATATTATGTGGTCTGACTTCAAAACAGGTGCATGAGAAGGTGTGGCACATTAAAACCTCGCATGGATAACACGCTACATAAGTTAGTAAGTGGAGTTTTCAAGTGCAAAAATTAGTCACATTTGATCAATTTAAGCCACTTATTTAATTGAAGCTTTTAACAAGATTGGATTCCCAACTGGGCGAAGTGGGCACCTTTCCCCAGGTTCATAGTTTGCTTTTAGGTTCTTTGATTAACGGCAAATGTGTGATTATGTGCCGCTAAATTTCAAGATTCAAGATCAGTTCAAGATTTTTTGGATTTAAAGATTCAGTATGTAAGAATTTTAGTCGAAGAAATTCAAAAACTAACTAAAATTATCAACAGACGGTGAAGTGTGAGCAGTGTAAACTCCCACATTCCCCTGTTGTTTGGAGCTCCCATTCCAGACCGCTAGATGCACGGCTAACTGAGCTAACTTGCTAACAGCAGCTAGACTTAGAAGCATTTAGTGGTTACTCTGGTGACACAGGACCCGTTTGTTTTGAGCATAAGTTTGACAGGTGGCCAATTCCTACATATTGCATATAAAAATCTAAGAATACTTAACTAAGAACAAACCAGAAAGTGACGGGGGACAAAATCTGGAAAACAGAGGACACGCAATGGCGCAAACGCAGACAGATGAATTGACAATCTGTCCATCTATTGAAAATGTTGTTTTGTTTTACGTTATAGTGCATTATTGGGAGTACTTGACCTTTTATTGTTGTTTTATTTTTTTATTTTTTTAAGAAAAAAAAAAAGGTGAGGGGGAGTCACCAGGGGCCCACAACTTATTTTCGCCCCGGTGCCCCCAAATTGGTTAATCCGGCAGTGACCGTCATGCAAAGAAACTTAAAAATTAATTTCCAAGCTCTGACTAGAAAAAGTACAGTGAAGTGCAACACAAAGTCTGTGCCGACTTCATGTAGAAGCAGTTGTTTGACGTCACAGAACAATGGCGGCACAGGGATGAATACGCTGACGACGGTGGTTGAACAGCTGTGTGTACACTTGCCACAGAAACATCAGTTTGTCATGGTCAGCCATGTTTTTGTTTACATTTGACGCCTGGGACAGTCGGAGGTCGGAGGCTGGAAATTTCAACTTCGAAATGCTGACATCGACTTTGACTTGAACGCAGCGCACGTCCTTGTGAGGACTCCTGCACCTTCTCATAATGGGACGCTCCCTTTAACAACACGACCACCTTGGCACGAGCCATTATTATGATTAATAAAGCCTCTCTCCCTGCAGATAATTACAGCTATTTGTACATTTCCGCATGTATGTAGTTGTTGATTCACTAATTTGTGATGTGGAAGTCACTGTCAGAGGGCCAATTTGAGGATCACTGATGATAAATGGGGGTATCTATCGGAGTCAGCGGTGTGAGACCGGGTTATGACTAAGGTCACTCCAAATGGAGTTTGTGCTACTGTATGTGCCTGCGAGTCGGTGTCATCAACATAGATCACGGAGCCCCCCGGATGACCGAGCCGCTCCGACGCTTTTTAACTGCCGCTACAAAGACAGAAGACGATGGAAGGAGCGGGTTGTGTTTTTTTTTTTTTTGTGCGTTTGCAGGTAAATGAGACAAAAGGAAGAGGAAGATGGAGAGATGAAGGCGGCCCTGCTGGACTGTGTTTGCCGTTTAAGAGCACAAGTGGTGGACCGGCTTGGCCTCCCTTCAGTGCGTCCATGATTTATCATAAGTGGAACCCGTTAACTGCTGCGTTTAGTGTAGCCAGATAGAATACCCATCTTCCCCTCCACTCCTACACCACCTCGTGATCGTTATGTCATTTGTTTATGATCCACGGCTCCCTCATAATGGCCCGTTTGGCGTAATGCTATCCATCAGTCTTCCCAATGGCCTACTTTCACATAGACACCTTTCCCCCTCCTCTGTGATGCATTAACACAAAAATGTGTTAAACCAACGATTGACTTTGAAATAGTGATGCGAGGACGTAGGTGTGTTTTCAGAGAAGGCACAGCCATCGCCGCTGAAGAGGACCGTAATGCTTTCTACGACTATTTGGCATCCAGTTTGATGTTTTTGCAAGATGTGATTGAGAGGGGAAGTTGAATGCATTCGGGAAAAGCTTAAGGTAATCGGCACGGTGAGCTAAAAGTGGATCTATTTCAGATTCAGCGTGCGTACCAGCAGCTAGTTGAGGCTTGTAAATGCTTCTCATTGCAGCACAGAAATCACACTTGCTGTGTATTATCAGCCAAATGAAAAATTAACTTTAATCCCTTATCTGCTGCACTCTCCCCCTTGGCATTTTGAATTTTAGTTATTTGTTTTTCACCCAAGAAAGTACATCCTCTTATCCTTTATTTTCGCCAAAATGGTGTGGTAACCTTGTTAAAATTCCTCATTTTATCTAAGGGCCGTGGATTGAAAATGCCAAGGTATCACATAAATCGCGCCGCTATCTCACAGAGCGGCTTAAATGCTGAACATTGTCCACGGGCAGAAATAACCCCCACATGAGCACAATATCTACTGACATTTGGTGTCTATAGTAAAGAGATCAGCGTCTGCTCCTCTAATAATGACCCGCAGAATCATTCGAGCCTTTGAGAAAGCTATTGTACGTGGCAGAGGGCGTCATATAAGGGATTGGCTATTTCATTTGCTGTGACACGACCCAACCGCTTTTACAGGCCCACAGCCACTCTGATTAGTGGAAATGTCATGACGCCCGTGTGCCGATCATCGGCGCCCAGGTCGCGGCGACATAATAAAGCCAACCTTTACATGCTGGTGCAGATGAGTGGCAGCCGATACAGAAAAGAGCCATCTCTTAGCCCTTAAAGCGAGCAATTAATTAAAATAAGTGTAAATGTTGAATAAATGGAATTAAATTGCAGCTGTAGGTGCCAAATAATAAAACATGTTCTCAGCAAGACTCCTGAACTCCTATTCATAATGTATTTGCTACTAAGTGACTCAAATGCTGATAAATATCATCAAAGTTAGCTAACAAGCTGGTAATACCTTGCACTGCATCCTGCTGAGAATGTGCATCTGATTACACAGTCGGAGTGATGTGTTGCATGGATACATAATACTACACAAGATTCATGTCAAGAGCGTCTCAGCTCATTTCAGCTCACTGCTTTTATTTTTCTGGCCCACTTTACAGTTCCAGCTCATTTTCCACAGCTCTCATTAGCGTCGCTTTCAGGCACAGCGTCGGCCGTCGCGGCATCTACGAGCGTGAGACCACTGGATATTTTGAAGGAGAACTGGGGAACTTTCCAGCCGTGTTTGTGGTCACTAAAATCGGATATTTTGGCAGGAAGAGGGGCCATCTCCAGGCTCGTTTGTGGCAACAGAACCGGATACTATGAAGGAGACCTTGACATGGGTTAACCAGTGTTTGTGGAGACCAATATAGTTTATAGTTTATCGTTTAGTTTTTAGATATGTTTTGACAGGAAGTTAGGCCATCCCCAGCTGTGAAAGTACAGCTCAGGCTGATGGAACAAAGTTTTTTGTCATAAACCCAAGTATAGGATGCAGTATATATTAAAGGAGATTTATTATGCTTTTTCATTTTTTTTCTTTCCCTCAGTGTTTTATAGATGTTCTTGTGATTTTAAAGGTTTTGAAAGTTAAAAATGTCTGCACCAACAGAAGCTCCTCTCTCCCACAGAAAACACTGCTCCTGAAACGCCCCGTCAGAAGTCCCGCCATTACTTATCTATATCACAAAGTCACACATTTACATCATTTATGACTAGTTCGGCACATAAGAATGGATTCAGCACAGCTGTGCTGTTGTTGTAAGTGGTGCTGGCTCAGGCGTGTACAAGCTGACTAATCAGAGCAGACTGTATATTCCGGAGCCGGGCCCTTAAAGAGACAGGAGCTAAAACAGAGCGTTTCAGACAGACATCGTCATCCATAGAGCCCCACAGCTAAAAATCACATGACGGCAAATCAACTGTCTGGAATAAATATCACATCCACAGATTGTTCTGTGCAAGATTTAAATTTGTATGTTCACCTTCTTCTTCTTGGCAGCTTAACAAGTCAACTGCCAAACCCGAGACAACATCTGGCACCGCTTGTGTCATTTATATAAGACTGTCGTGAGTTTTGCATGAAATTATTTACATCACTTAAAGTTTTAAGACGACACTGAACATATGGGTTTTGCAGATTTGTCCAATATCAGCTGTCGGGTGACAGGGTTTATTAATCACACACACAAATAGACAAGGCATAAAAAAACACACACATCAACTTGTTTGTTTGTTGTGTCTGACGATCACTTCTAAATGTCAGCATCAACTCCTTTGATTGCTGAAAAGTTCAATTTGTGATCCACGTGTTTTATTACGGGTGTGGAGGCTGAACTCCCGCAGGCTGACGTTGATGTGTGTCTTTTCTGGCATTTCCTCTCCTCCCCTCCCTCTCCTCTTCCAGCGTTTTGCGAACCTGGCAGAGATCTTTTGGAGTGACACCTCTCGGAGCACATTCTCATCTGGCGCTCGGGGCGCTTTCTGGTTCACTTTTTGGCCGCGGCGTAGCGGACCATCCACCAAGACTTTCATGGGCTCCCATTAGGCAGCCTTATAAACAGCCTCAGCCAGCACAGATGGTCCTTCACAGAGGTGGATACTGTGGTGGGAGTGTGCTGAGACGTATTCAGATGTTAGAAAAGGATTACAAATGTGCGCCAAACGCTTGGAGAGTACGTCGATTTTTGTTGAGAGCAGTTTAGTTGAGGGTGTGCTCTCCTCAGAATGACTATTTATGTGCTGAAAAAGGACCTAAAAAGACTTAATATGGCTGCCAGAGCTCCAGTCCATCAAAACCTGAAGCCTGAAACATCCTGCCAGCAGAATACTTCTGGTGGTGCACCCTCTGTGTTTGACTTCTTTGACTTACCCGTAAAACAGCAGGGCGAGCGGCTGGTCGATGCCGAGGTGTATACATCTACACTTGCTCAGAAATCTTTCATTTGAGCCCAGGCTGCGTGGGCTGTAGAGAGTCGTGGCAGGAGTCCCGGCGATGGCGAAGCTGTTCCCCCGGCAGGGGGAGGCTTAAAGCTGTGAGAGTGAAGAGGCGGGCGCTGTAAGCAGATGGGCCGCCGGCACGCACCTTTATCCTAACTCCTGCACAATACATCATGACACCCCGTGGGGTTTGTCGGAGTGACGTGACAACTCTTCACCAAAGCGCTAACAGCCGGGTATGTTGTGTGTGGAAGTGGTAACAGTTGTCAAGTTGTCACAGACGAGGTGACATATCGACGCCTCTGACACATTGAAAAAAGCAATCTGCCACCGCTGTTTCTAATGTTAAACATTGTGTTGTGAAGAGGGCGTCATGGTGTCACAGCCGCCACTGAAGCCACCGAGGTCATGTCATCTGAAAGTTATTATTCGTGTCTTTTGATAATTTAATAATAATTTAAGTAGCAGACCCAGTCTTTTGTGGCGTGACGCGAGGTTCAAATGGATCTTCATTTAACACCACCACCATTGTTACCCTTTAAATGATCAGTTCACCTAAATTACAACCATATTGCAATGAAGCCTTGCAGTAGTTCAACCCCGTCTCCTTTAACAGAACTTAAAGGGGCATATGTAGTTTTGGAGAAAAACTCAGATTTTGAATATTTACAATATTAATGGGGTAATAATACAAGCACTGTTTGAAGCTAGAAAGGTGGCAGGGTCCGCCAAATATAAACAAAGTAAAACAGTATGAAACTGTGTTGTCCTTTAAAGTCAGTTTGTTTATTTTGTTTGTTTTAGGCATTAAAAAATCAGTCAACGAAGATCTTTCTCTTCTGATTAAAATTTCTTCCCCAAATGTACATAGTGCGCCTTTAAAGGACAACACCATTTCATACTGTTTTAATTTGTTTATATGTGGCGGACCCTGCCACCTTTGTAGCTTTAAACAGTGTTCTGTTGTTTATTCACTCATGGATAAAATGAATATTTCTGTGTTTGTATTATCACCTCATTAATATTGTCAATATTAAAGTTAAGGTTTGAATTTCTTCTCCAAAACTACATAGTGCCCCTTTAAGTGGAGGGACTCTGCCCCTTCTAACACCGGACTACAGATGTAATGTCCTGCATGGACACAGAGTGAATTCAACAGAGGACGGCGCCCCTTCTGGACATTTTTTGAGAAACACACTACAGTTATCACTAAGTAGTTATCCCCCTTTCTTTTCCTTTTTTCTCCTTTTCTTCGCCGCCCTTGTCTTACTTTTTTTTCCTATTCGTTGTTTCTTGACTTATTTTTTCCTCTCAAGGCCAGGGTGTATTGTATTGTATTATAGTTATTATCTCTGTCTGGTTGTCTATAATTTGAATCCAATTCATATATAATTTAGAGTATGTGTTCTGTTGTCAGCTGTGGTGTGTCTGTGTGTTTGTTTTTGTCAGGGCGGATGGATGTGTTGTGATACAGATGAGTGTTTTTAAGAATAAAAAAATAAAAAAATCTCTTTCCTCTGTACAAATAATGTTTTATTCACTATTTACAATCAATACCTTTGGAGGAAAGGTCTGGAAAATCTCACTGGAACTGCTTTCCATCGAAGAAAAAGTCATTTGAGTGTACTGACCCTTTAAGTACTGGTCACAGAGTACCTGGATCCACCTGGCTCAGTCTTTATGACATTCTCCCGTTGAAGCTTCACGAGTAAACACAATAAAGAGTGTCACGTTTCCATCATACCGGCCTGTTGAAGCGCGATTCGACATCACCGCCGACCGCGGTCTTCTTCTGGGCGTCTGCTGTGACAGGCAGGTGCCGCTGCGTGATTTAGAGCGGCTGACGAGTGCTTAGCAGAGGCCCAGGCAGCTTTAGCATGTGTTCATTAGTGAATGCTGGGGAAGCTTATCATTCTGAATGGCCTCATTAGTGATAGGGATTAATATGCGGCAGGTTCATTAGAGAGACAGGCGGAGGAGTGTGTTGCCAGAATTGCAACAAGGCTGCTGGTCTGGACCGGCCCTCGCCTCTCGTGTTGTTTCAGCTATTAACAACAAAGCCTCGCAAGAGTTTTGATCATTTTATCGCAGCGGATGACACAGTGTGTACTAAGGTTGAAGATGAATCATGATAATAATTGGACTTGTTGGAGTTTGACAGCATTGAAGAGAAGAAATAGCAGCGTTTGCTTTTTTTCTGTGTCTTCACTGTGTAACAAGTGATCCTGGCTGTCATTTCAGCGCGAAGGTGACGAGTCGCAGAGACAAAATGTCTTCTGGTGTTTTAATTGTAACGGCTGCCCTGACAATGGTGGCTAATGAGTCATACACACAACACAGGGAATACATTTAAATGTGTCAGGATAAGTGAACCACGTGTGAAAAAAGCTAAGTACATATGAACGTGTGAAAATGTGGAAATCACTTGGGATTATGTCTTGCTGACACATGACATTATTTTATTTTCACGCTCATTTTAGTTCACATGAAAGCAGCCAATGGCACGTGAAAATGTGTGAAAAGTTACACGATTTCATGACACATGACACAAAAATAAAAAAAATGTCACACGTGTAGATTTTCACTACTATGTGAAAAAAGCCACGCACTGTGAAAATGTCCTGTTCACATTTGACTTTATTTGATTTTCACGTTACAATTTCTAGCAAATTTCTGGTGTTTTTCATTTCATTTGTTTCCACATGTGAAAGCCAGTCACATGCGAAGCTACAGTATGTAATTCACATGTGAAAATGTAAATTTCATGTGTGGAAATTTTAATTTATATGTGAAAAAAGTCAGTCATGTGTAAAAAATTATGGAATCCACATGTGAAGAAGCAAATTTCTCGTAATTACATGTGCCATGTTTTGTTTCACATTTGGAAATTTTCATTCATTTGCCAAAAAAGCTAATTACTGTGAAATTGTCCTGTTAACATGTGAAATTACTTTCTTTTCACATGTTAAAATTTTAGTTCACACGTGGTAATTGCCTGTATTACATGTGAAAACGATGAATTCACATGTGAATGCACATATTTCACATGACTTCATGTCTGATAATTTGTTTCCACATGTGGAAAAAAAGAAAATCACATATTAATGTATGTATTTCACGTAAAAAAAAAAGAGAAAACATTTCACGTGGAAATTTTCATTAGTGAAAAACGTCAAAGCGAAAATAGCCAATCACATGAAAACATTCAAGTCACATGTGAAGTAGTTTTTTTTACATGTGGGCAAATATCACATGCGACATTTTGGTAAAGGTAGTAGCATGTTACAGTGCTATTATTCTACTAATAATCCACTATTATTCACGTAACAATGCTAAAAAACCTAAAATATAACCTAAATATGACAATTTTGGATAATCTGAATAAATCACCCTTAAAATTTCTGTTTTTTTGTTTTTCCATTAAAGGAATCATGGTCACCATCGTCGTGATGGTTTGAGGCACTGCTACATGATAGAAAATGTGGTACATCTTGCCATTTTCTTGCTTAAAGTATCAGAGAGTAAAGAAGTTCAAAACTTTATTGTACCCGGTGGAAGTTCCATCTACAGCAAAGGCATAAATATTCTGATTGTTAGATTGAGCCATCTATACAGCCGACTCCCTTTCTCTTTGCATTTGAATGATGCAGAGCTGCTGGCGGGCCACTGCACACTGGTCCTGTGCCAATAGCATGCTGAGAAAGGGACCTTCTGTGCAGCGCATTAAATATTAATTACAGCGCTATCGTGTGTTCTTTAATTTATTAAATATTTCGCCAGCTGAGATTCGATGCTCGGGCTGAGTTAAAAAGTTCAGCGGAGCGTGTTGTTTCTTCATACGGGGCTTTAAAATGCCCATGGGTCAGAGAAACCTCCGCAGATACACTTTGTTCCTTTGTGCCTTCACATGAAGAAGCTGCCTTTGTACTGACGCGCTGATCTTAGTGTTAACTTAGGTTGTGCTTTTGGTTAACTTCCTCTATTCCATTGTATTATCCATTCTTTTTGTAGCGCGCGCAATCTTATCTTGACTCTACCCCTCACAGAGAAAGTCCTGTTACGTGGGAGTAAAACAAACTTTCTTTAATGTGACGTTGTTTCAGACTTAAAGTTGATCCAGATACATGATGATGATTTTTCAGCCGAGAATTGAACACAACTGTCGCTCAAACTTCAGTACAGCCAAGGCTTGTGAGAGTGAGTTTAGTTGATAGGACTTTAAATTATGGTTTAATTATTTAAAACACTCATGGGGACCTTAAGGCCTACTGGGATACATACAGTATGTAGCAGTATGTATGCTGAGGAGGGTTGTGGGTACAGGGTAAGGAAGGGAAGGGAAGATGGGAGTGGGTGAGGGAGGAAGGGGGAAGGATGCTGAGTCCAACCGTCGGTATGTTCCTCCTCTCTACTGTAGATTTCAGTATTTCCTTCCTCTCTTTTCTTTTCCTTCGCCTCTGTTTGTTTCATTTCTCATCTTCACCTCCTCCTCCTGCTCCTTCTGCTTGCGCTCCATCTTTGCTTCGCCCTCCTCCTTAATCTCCTCCTCCTCATTTTCCAGCTTTTTCTCATTTCGTCCTCCCTCTTCTTCTCATTCTCCTCCTCCTCCTGGACCTTTTATTTTGAACAAATAAGAAAGAGAGAACAGTTTATTTCTTTACTCTACACGAAAAAAGCCGATTCTGAAGCAGTCCGACACAAGCTGTTCGAATCCAACAGGTGATTGTTGTGAAGTGAAGCGATGATCTGAGGCAGCAAACCTGCAGCTGCTCCTCACTCCCGTTCAGCTGGATTCCTTTCAGTCAGCCGGTACAGGGTGTCCTCGTGAGCTCTGCTTCTGGCTCTGCATTTTTTTATTTCTCTGTCGAGGAGAGTTAGTGTTCTCATTTTTGAGAGACTTGATCTCAGTGATGGCGAAGTACAGGGCGTCTGAGTCCCTGCACAGCTGAGGGAGGGAGCTGCTCAGGGCTTCTGGCAGGTCGGGCCGTAAGAAGCCAGCGATGAACTGCATCGGCTCCGACGGCTGCAAGACAGAAACATACGTGTCACGCATACGGGCTTATGTTGACATTGAATACACAGAGAAACACAGCCTGTGCAGTCATGCACACTATGATATCTACTGTAGTCTAAGGACAGCAGCTCGCACAGGGAGCATCATGTTACTAACTAATTCAAATCAAACATATTCTCGGAAAACAAAACATCTTTAGGCCATAGAGTATTACAAGTTTTGGGCGTATAATGTTAAAATATACCATAGATGTACCACAGACCTGCAGCATCATCTGTTTACATTTGAATTGTTTTTCTTTGGGTTTAAGTTTGTTGGTGAAGTTCGGGTCATAGCATTAAATCAGGCCACATGCTGGGTTAGTTATGTTGCAATGCAGATTTGACTTTTTGACCATTGACAGCTGAATTAATCTGTTTCAGCATGCAGAGGGAATAAAGGTGGCAAGTTTTTTGCCCAAGAAACCCTGTTACAATCGTACAATTATGTCTAACTAATCAGAGGTACTCGCTTGTACAAGAAATGATTAATGATGTATTAAATTAATCCTGTATGGAAATTAATCTGCTTTCTAATGATTTACTATTTTTTTAAGCTTTAGACTTAATATGAAGAAATAACAGCAAATATAAGATAAGATAAGATAAGATAAGATAAGATAATTTGCATTTGATGAGGTTAGAGGATCACAACAGTCCTTAGGGTACATCCTCTGGGAACCACGAATGTCTGAACAATGTTTTTTCTCCGAAATGTTGAGATATTTCACTGAATACGTGAATATTTTGATCTGTTGGCTCTAGATGAAGAGTCTGGGCTTCACCAAATACAGGAAGACGAATCCTCTGGAGAACATGAATGTCTTTACGACCAATTGGCGGACCAACATCACCATCCTCAGAGCCAAACTGCTAATCTATCTTAAAACATGTACAATTTGTAAGAATTTGAGTTGAAAACAGAACGTGAAGAAATAACAGTTTTGATTAATCACATATTGAGATATCTACTGGAGTTAGCATGCTAACCAGCTAGCCCTGGCCTGTCCTGGTCCAAACTCCTATGTTAGCAGTGTAAACACCAAGACTCCCCCTGTGCTCCTGGGCCGGACCGCTAGCTGCACCGCTAACTGAGCAAACTATGCTAACAGCATATACAGTTAGCAGCAGTTAGTGGTTACTATAGTGATATGCTGCCCCCTATTTGTTTAAGGATGAATGCACCAGGTGGCCAATTTCTTTGCAATTTGCCTATCAGCCCCATTTAGGAGTCGATGATGCTGTCATCTACCTGCTGCAACGAGCCCATATGCATCTGGATGGTGGAGGAGGCACTGTGAGGATCACATTCTTTGATTTCTCCAGTGCTTTCAACACCATTCAACCTCTGCTACTGGGTGAGAAGCTGCAGGTGATGGGTGTTGACGACGCATGGATCTCCTGGATTACTGACTACTTGACAGGCAGGCCACAGTTTGTCCGTCTGGGCAGTGTCCTGTCTGATGTGGTGGTCAGTGATACTGGAGCTCCACAGGGAACTGTGCTTTCTCCCTTCCTCTTCACCTTATACACCACTGACTTTCAGTACAACTCTGAGTCGTGTTACCTGCAGAAGTTTTCTGACGACTCAGCTGTTGTCGGGTGTGTAAGAGAGGGAGAGGAGGGGGAGTACAGGACACTGGTAGACAACTTTGTTGAGTGGTCCGAACAGAATCACCTGAGGCTGAATGTCAACAAGACCAGAGAGATGGTGATTGACTTCAGGAGGAAGAAGATGGATCGGGGGGAGGTGGTGGAAGAGGTGGACGACTACAAGTACCTGGGAGTGGTGATCGACAACAGACTGGACGGGAAAACTAATACCGAGGCTGTGTACAAGAAGGGGATGAGCAGACTCTATTTCCTGAGGAAGCTGAGAGCCTTCAACGTGTGCAGCAAGATGTTGGAGATCTTCTACCAGTCTGTTGTTGCCGGAGCAATTTTCTTTGCTGCTGTGTGTTGGGGCAGCAGCATCAGAGCCAGCGACACTAACAGACTTGATAAAATCATCAAGAAGGCTGGCTCCGTACTCGGTCTCAGGCTGGACTCTTTTGAGACCGTGGTGGAGAGGAGAACGCTGAAGAAACTTTTATCCATCATGGACAATGATCAGCACCCTCTCCATCACACAGTAGACAGACAGCGGAGTACCTTCTCTCACAGGCTGCTTCAGCTCCGCTGTTGAAGGGACAGATACAGGAAATCTTTCCTGCCACATGCCATCACACTGTACAATAACAGCTAAAACTCTGGTCATAACATACAGTCTCTACGCACTTTATATGTTTTTACACTGTTCTGCACCTCATCTGTTCACTGCACCTTATATTTTATTTTATTTTGCACTACAATACTGCTTGTGTATACATCAACACTGCTCATTTATACATTTTTATACATATTTTTTATATATATACATTTTTTATTTTACATTTTGTATTGCTATGTTAATATGTCTAGGTTGTTCTTTTTATTTCACTGTGTTGTCATTCGTCTCTGTGTGTAATGCTGCTGCTACACCTTAATTTCCCAGCTTGGGATCAATAAAGTATATCTATTCTATTCTATTCTACATACTGCACCTTTAAAGACCCCGTCTTCCTCCTGAAGACACGTTTGCAATCCCTCAGTCCTCTGTGCGTCCTCCATTGTACTTCCTTGATACCCACTAAGTGTACAATATGATTACAATAATTAGTTTTTTTTAAGTGCTGCTCTTTAAATGTACTTTTAATGAAATTACAAGTGTTGACAGATGAGTTGTTTTCCCTCTCGTAGACTCGATGATGCTTGTAATAAATGAACTAATCTAGCAGCTTTAGTTGCGCTCAGCCGTCCCCTCTTATCTGCTCCGAATCAAAAACCCTACCTCGTGTTCGCTTGCTTTGTTGCACTCTCCAAAAAGTGCAGAAAACATGAGCAGCAGCCCACCACCGCCGAGGCATTAGTATGCAACAGCTGCTGCGTGGCATCAATGTTTCTATCTCACAAAGACTGCACCCGAGCATCAAAAACAAACTCAAACACAGATGTACTTGACAGCAGAAGAGAGAGCAGGAGGAGGTTGGAGCGAGTCGGTGATACCGAGCTCTTTTCCAGGCTTACAGTAAATTCAGCTGCTAGAGGTTATGCACCTGTTGTGAGGAAGACAAAGCAGATAAAATTGAGTCGTTTTTCATTAAAGCCTTCCGATAAATAATCTATTTCAGCAGGTGCAAGGCACGTCGTGCCTTGGTCAGGAGCTGGGAGCATTTCCAAACACCATGCCAACATTTGCAAGCAGTGTGTCCTCTTCTTGCTTCATCTGCTATCTCTGCATGATCATGTCCCTCTCCTAATGCATTCCCTTTGGTCACTACAAGTGTGGCACAAGTCGTTTTGGACAGCAAATGATGTTCGAAATGTGCCACGGCCCTCTGGATAATCCGACGTGATCCAAATTTAATGTGCGGCGAGTGTCTTTGAGAGACGGAGGACGCGGTGTTTGATGGATAATCTTCAGCCATCATCATCACGACGACGGAAAGCCAGAATGCCCGCTCAAAATCACTATGTTTGCTGTGATTAGTGCTGACCTTTCCTTCTTGGAGATGTTAGAAGTGCGCCGGAGAAAGTGGCTCACGCCAGTAAAGAGCTCCCTTTGACGTCTTTATTCTCGTGATGATGTTATTTCGGTCGCGGCCTGTATTTTGATGCAATTTCAGCGCAACAATCTAAAGATCAAATGTGATTGACTGCTGTTTTCATGAATCTGTGGCTTTACTTTGCACTGCGTGCATCCGTCGGGGATCATCTTGTTTGTGACTGATTCACACTGTTATTGTTTCAACATTTTCGGGCACCACATGGAGAAAATATGCCGAACATGAATTAAATATAACAAAAATAATGAGCAGGCAGCGGTTGGAATGGCTGTATTTTTTTCTCTCCCCAAATAATGGTCGGATATTGCAGATAAACCTGCCTCTAGATTAAATTCGCACCCCAATTTAAATGGATGTGCTTTATTTATATGGAAATAAACTGCATGATCGTGAATGTTATAAGTTGGCAAATGAGCGAGTGATGAAAGTGCAGCGGTGCCTTGCTTTTTCCGGCGTGCTGCCGCTCGGCAGACATAATAGCACCACCAAAAACTTTGACCTGAATAACAACAATGTGCATCCACGCCATTGTAGCACGAGCATAATGGATTTTCCCCTCATAACTGTTTTAATGGACTCATTTGCATAAGGAAATGAGTAAATACAGTATATGTGCTATCTAAAAATAGCAGTAAATGAGGGATTTCATCGGCCGCATAAAAATTGAATTCTGAAGAAGACGAGTGAAGCTGACACCTGTGTCAGTTTTATTTTCCCTCTAGCCAACATGGAGCTCAGCGTGTCTGACTCACAGGGATGACGGATAACTTTTTTTCCCTCTCTACCACAATGTTAAAGTTGTGGAGACATTTAACTGGCTTGCCTCCAGTCGCTCATGAAGCTGTGGCCTGATGAAGTCTGTTACAAGACTCAGGCCAGAGTTTTACAAGATTTGCAAGAGTTTGGGGAGCTGAGTCTGACAACCGTTGGGCAAGACTCCTATTTCTTCCCTGGTGTTATTTCTTTTTAAATTACACCTTCTACTTTCCAACCCAAACATATTTATTATAGAGGAAATAAAACATATATTAATGCTGTGGCATTTGGGGTGATAAATGACGCTCTAAATCTTGCA
The DNA here is from genome assembly GCF_040436345.1 of Pagrus major. Classification (NCBI taxonomy): domain Eukaryota; kingdom Metazoa; phylum Chordata; class Actinopteri; order Spariformes; family Sparidae; genus Pagrus; species Pagrus major. The sequence goes on from NC_133238.1 coordinate 21,052,988, forward strand.
TCCATGTGGTCCAAATTAAGGTTTCATTTCATTATAAGCTCTGCAGACTCACGGATAATATACTCCTGTATAATGATGCTATATATGTCTCAAGGTCAGGTTTTGTAATGAACAGCTCCCTAAACCCTGCCCCTGAGCACTGATTGTTCATCGTAACTTCGCAACCATAACTAGGTACAGTTGACCTGTCGCACTTTAGCTGAATCCACGTGAAGAAATGATGCACTGGGCTGTAATATGAGTGATACTATATAAAGATGTTGTCCTTTTCAGTCACCTTTTGCAAAAACGCAAGAGTTTGCAGTAGTAACTGTAAGAAATAGATTAATCTGCTCTAACTTAAAGGTGCAAAATGTCAAAAATGAAGAAACAACAATAATGACGTTATTTCAAAGTATCGTAAGGATTGTATTGCAGAGGTATCTACTGAAGTTAGCATATTTAGCAGCTAGCCCTGGCCTCTACTTTCTCATAAAATCACTCCGAGCTCCCAGTCCGTACCGCTAACTGCACGGCTAAGTGAGCTAACTAGCTAGCACCAGTTAGCAGTTAAACTGGTGATTTGCTGGCCCTTATTTGTTCGGAGCATGAATTCAAGAGGTGGCCAGTTCTTACATATTGCGCCTTTATGCTGCAGTCATTAGCATGTTTGGCTAATTACTGTAGGGAGTAAGCGAACGTATTTCTGAAGGCCAATAAACATCACACTAACTGACTTATTATTACTGACTACTGATTACTTTGCGATAAATGTGCCACCATTATCTCAGCAAACTGCATATGTAGGCATAGCAACAGTAATTACTGTAAGAGGGGAGGGGCTTCGTTAATGTGTTGATTGACTCTCTAAACAGCGATAAGCATGGTATGTAAAATCTGGTGACCCTGTATTCTGGAAAACATGGGCAACACAAAAAGAAAAACACCCTTTATTATTCTTCATAAAATAGTCTCTCTGTAAATCCATGTTTTTATCTGACAACACGCTTTTTGGATTTCAGTTGCCACTGATTAAAACTGAACAAAGTCAACTGCTTAAGCTCGGCGGGAGGAAAAGCCCTGCGTGCTTATCTGTGTGTGCACGTTTGCTCCAGCAAACACGGCGTGAATTACAGAAACAAACACTTTTGCATGTTAAACTTTGGACTGAGGGAAAAATTGATTTCCAGCTGTTCAAGTGAAGCCAGAAAGATCGCTGGCAAACAGAAACCATTGGAAAAACACGCTCACACAAACACACAAACAACCTCTGCAGCGGCAGCTTGTCTTTAACTCGCGCGGTGTAATTTATTTCAAGAACGCTGAAGATAAAGAGCTGATCCATCCCTTTGGCATGACAAAGGGGGGCAGCGGCACAGATACGCGGTTCATTATGAGCAGGCCGATTTAAGTTTGGAGGGAGACGGAGCAAAAACTTTTACAAACACATCAACCACAGAAAATAGTGTCAGTATGAGCTGCTTCAGACGGCCTCTAGTCTAATGACTAGCAATTATGTTACCCAAGGACACCCGAGGATCAAACCACCGATCTTCTGATTAGTGGACGGCAACCACCACACCGTCCTCTTTCCCATGTGTTAGATAGAAAATAGCACCGTATTGAATACATCATGATAAACAGGCGAGGTGTCTTTAGGATGTGCCCTCTCTTCACTATAAATACATCAATACATCTTCGTGCTGGTGCCCCCCTTCAGACACGAGGTGCCCTTTTTTTTGCCCCTGGACCTCAAACATCCTGAGTCCGCCACTGTGGGCCGACATGTTCTTCCCCTTACCCCTCTAGTGTCAGTTTAACATCAAAAATCCTTAGGTTAGGTTTGGGAAAATACCATTGTTTGGATTAAAATAGATACATAAGTTCAGTTAGTTAATGCAAGTTAAAAATAAGTCAAGTTTAATAAGTCGAAATAGCCGTTTGGTTGCTACAAACAAAGCTGGAAATATCCTCAGATCTCCTTAAAAGCACCTGGTTTTGTTGCCAAAATGCGGCTGGAGATGGTGTGGCATCATATAAAAAACATCTGGTTCTGTTGTCGCAAACGCGGCTGGAGATGGCCCGACCTCCCGTGAAAAATAGCCAATTTTGGTCACCACAAACAAGACTGGAGATGGCGTGGCATCCTGTAAAAAATATCCTGTTTCGTTTGCCAGCTGGAAATGTCCCCAGGTCTCCTTAAAAACTTCCAGTTGTGTCAATGCCATAACACAGACTGAAAACTCTACATCTCCTGTAACTCCACTTAAAGTTGCTGTTTTTTTAAAGAAACTTTTAATATGTTACAAGAAAAAGAAAAAGCTACTTGATAAAAACCTGGATCCAAAAGCGTTCGTGCTATTTCTATCCTCGTGAGCTCGCCAAACTTAATCGCCATATGGAGAGCGCAGAATCCTGAACAAACAAGATATACATAGAAACGAGGAAATCAGCCGATAAGTACGATAGAGCATCATTTTTCACCGACTCCAAAAATTAATAAATTTAGGATTAAAAAGAGATTTATGTCAGATCATCATCTTAAGATTTTACCAGGTTTCACAGGGGCGCAGGAAATTGGATATCAAGCCAGCAGTTATTAAAAGATAAAGATTTTATAGATATAACAAACAAACGCATGAAAGATCTTTTTTATTATTATTATTATACAATGACACAGCTGATTCATTAGTTATCTTCGAGGCTTTTTAGATGCACCTTGAGGGGTCTCAGCATTCAATATAGCTGTGTGGGAGAAGGAAAAACATTGAGATGGAAGGGTTAGATATGAACACGAATGAATTAACTTTATTGAGATTTAGAAAAAGCTAATATTACATTTGAGGCACAATAAAATGGATAGAAAGGTGTAAGAGAACAACCACTTGCAGTCACGGAAACACAAATAAGAAACAGAATCCTGTGAAGGATTTATTGCAGAGGAGCCATCAGCTCTTTTGAGGAAGGTAAAAGCCCAGGAGCAGATGGCGTTCCTGTAGACTTTTATCAAACTTTTTTTTTCAGAAACCCAACAGGAAGGTTTGATCTCCGACTGTTGTTACACCTTCCTCGTGAAAACCAGCCAAGGCCAATTACATGACGGTGTAAAGTTGAACACCACACCCCCCCTCCTCCATTCTTACCTTCAGATGACTGCTTTCCAGTTTACTTTGTTGAAGAGGAAGTCATTTTCATGGCTGTGATTTAAAAACCTGAACAACAACATCATTACCATGGGGGAAGCGTACAAAACGATGACAAATACTGATTATTAATACTATATTTTTGAACAAGATACTCTGGACCTGGAAAGGGATATTAAAGGGTACGTCTGATAACGTGTTTCCACAATGTGATATGTGTGTGAATTCCATCAGTTTTACTTTATTCCGTGCTTTAACTCATCCCGATTCATGCATAAAAGATCACTTATTAAAAGTATTGTATTATGCGAGCCAAAACACAATGTAGCACAAGATGAACATAATTCTCTTGAGTAAATATTTGTGCATGTACATACTGTTCCCTTTCATCAAAGACGGTTTGTTTCCGCCCCATATTCTGTGATGAATACCACTATAGTCCTTCGTCTCCTTTGGAAATGATGAAATTACACTTAATGATGGTGGTGGTATCACAGCGAAACGCTTTGCGTTCGCGGAATAGCTGCATTTGTTGGTGCTTTTCTTCTTCTACAAAGGCGAAGCATCGCGGTTCAAGGAACAGGGGCAGTTGTGTTTACCCTCGTTTGTAATTACACGAATAAATGCGTTTGGTGCTGCGGTCAGAGCTGCTTAAGACAGTAAAAAAAAAGATATGTGTGTTTTAAATTGAGGGAAAATCAAAAACAAAACTTTGCCAGTTTCTTTGCTTGGAGTTGAAAATAAACTGTATTACATGTTGTTTTGTTGTTGCATTTTAATGACAGGCTGACATCGAACATGCACAGTGATTAAATGTGCATCACTTCCAGCACGTCAGATCTCCTCTGGAGAATCCAACCGTTTTTCATGTTGGTGTTTGCCAATTAAAAGCTATTAGATCACAATGAGAAAGCAATTTTCAAGTATTTGTACCTAATTCAATTATAAATCATGCTCAAAGTGCAGTTCATTTACACCAGTTTCCCCTCAAGGCTGCTGGTAATCTACACCCAGGCTTCCCTGTGAGGTCTGCCCGTTTTGAAACGATCGGTATACAATGGGCATGAAGAGGCGGAGGGGAGAGGCTTTGGGGCTGAGTTAATTGGTGCAAAGAGCAACGTGGTAGAACGTCTCAAATCTACCGTGTTTGCAGAGGATGAAAGCCCTCTAAAGCTGGAACCTGGGCCCACTGTTATTGAGCGAGGCTGCACCATCGAAAGGCAACCAGTGCCGGATATCTGTGCTTGTATTATGTATCATATGACAGACATTATAAACATAACACGCATTAATATAACTTTATATCCCAAAGAGGTATTGGTCATTGGTGCTCGTGTATGTCAAATGTTCATACATTTGAACTGTCGACCATTTCATGTGGAGCATGAAGCATCTACACTAAAAAAATCTGTAAAAAAGTTTTAATTAAGGATAGTCACACATATAAAAACATCAAAATTACCTTTAAATATGGTCAGATACTGTTATAATACAAATATGCTGGCTTTAAAAAGCAGAAGGTTGCTTTTGTTAATTACAAAAGCCGCCATCCCAATGCATCAGTAATTGACGAGTTAGGAATTCTTACAAATTGGACCTTTAACGATGAACTTTGACTGTTGGTCGGAGACAGGAAATGTTTCTACATTGATGTAGCTGAGTTTCTCACTCTTGTTTTTTTCTGATATGTATCCGCTCATCTTTGCACAACGGGACAAGGGAGTTGAACCAATTTATTTCAAGGTCATAGAGCAAAAAGAAAAAAAACATTGCATAAAAATCCACGATTGACAGACAGTAGTGAGAGTCTGTTTAGTGAACTCCCCTGTCGAAGATTCAAATCTTTTCGTGTTGACCTCCCTGCCATTTCCTGTTTGCCCACCGTCCTCGGCTGCTCGATCGTAAACTAAATGATATACCGCTCCTCTCTCGTCCGAGTCAGTTGTCTTTCACTGCCTGAAACCCGACGGTCCGCCGTACCTTCAGCTAAATCTCAAACGCGTCTCTCTAGAGGTCACCCTCTGCAGCACCACATAAAACACTCAGAGGCTGGACTCTACAAATGATGGGTCAGATAGAAATGAATGATGACAGATATTATCACACTTTCATACAAGCAAGGAGAGACATTATGAGCCGGTGTTAGAGACAGGCTGACGATCATGGCTAAAGTTGTATTGATGGTAGTAGATCTGATCCAACCTTTATGTTCATGACTGACTTTCCAGCAGTGTCACGGCTGATTTAGAAGAGAAAATGAATGATGTTGCTAAATTTGTGTGATACACTTAAAGGTGCGCTTTGTAGTTTTTGGGGGAAGAAATGTTAATCAGAAGAAAAAGATCTTAACTGACTGATGTTCTATGCCTCATTTATTTTAATTTCTTCTCCAAAAACTACATAGTGCCCCTTTAATTTTTCAAAATAAAACGCATATTTAGCTACATTTATTTATTTATAGCACATTTTTATGGAAAATCACAAAAGACAAAACATGCATCATTTGTTTAAAAGTCCAATCCTATCAAAACATCCAAAAGAAGACTTATTATGTCTTAAGTCTTATTTAATGGAGGATTTCCCAGAAAGGTGTGACAACTGCAGATCAATTCACAAAACACACTTTTGAAGGATTATGAAGTAATGCATTTTGCTGGTGCATGATATGACCACAGAGTTTCATTTAAATGTAAATTGTAGACTAGCCTCAGATACCCGTGAACCCAAACTCAGTACTAAATGGTAGTGTGTCTGTGTGAAACTACAGAAGCAAACAGGAAACTCTGCATCTGGATTAACAAGATGAAGGATGTGTCGGCCGCGCCATGTGCAGTGTTTCTTCAGCCTCACTGGGTGTTTTATTAGACTCACTTCTTGCCTCTGTTTAATAATAATGTGTCACTGAAGGGCACGTATGTGATATTAATGATACTGAAGGCAAGACCTGCCTGAGTGCAAGTATTTCTGCCCTTCCTCCTCTTAAAAAAGCAGTTTAATCTCATTCATAGGTGATGTGCCTTATGGCCACTTCAGATCGGAGATTTGCGATGAGACATACTGTAGCCGTAAAGTCACAGTTTTGTTAACGACGTCATCTCAGGCTGTCGGAGGCGGGCTGACAGATTCATGTTAACAAATCCCAACTTGATGGTTTTAAAATATGGGCCACTTGTGTTTGTGTAACCAGTATAAACGCAGCACATTTACATGAAAAATGTCACGAAAAGATGGGATGACGAAGCCGTGTGGCAGCTTTTTAAAAAGAAATCACACACAAGAACTGAACTGAACAAGACTTTGAGATAAATTACGACTGATAAACAAAGCTTTTACTGATGTAATTAATTTCAAGCAACATTAACAAAGACTGTGGCAGATGTCTCAGATCTGACAGTTGACTTGTTCAGCTGTTTGTTTTATGTGTTGCCAGGAAGCAGAAGGTTAAGGATTGTTTAGTCACAACAGTTGGTGCATGAGACACATGAGACACGCTATAAATACGTTTTATAGAGGGTTTTTTTTTTATTTTAGTCCATTTACTCCAAATGACTGCATTGAATCAAATAAAACACATAATTTAAATAAAAATATAAAGCACATGAAAATCTTAAAAACAGCCTGCAGTCCCATTGGGTCGTTGTTGGTCCATAGTCAGCACACTGTTCTGTACGCAAACCTGAGGTGTTAAAAGAGATAAATTAAAGTGGAATTCGAATGGCACTTAGTGGAGTGGATAGGCAAATGGCCAACAGTCCCCTTTAATTCAATCAAGCCTCAAGCAATAACTATCATTTAAGCTCATCACATTTGTAATATCTAACGACAAAACAATGCAGATGGAATCATTATTTCCATTGTGTTGTGGAAGAATAATAATATTTTTATTAGGATCCGCATCAAATTGTACCCAGTCATAGATACCAGCCACCTTAATATGCCTGATTGTTTTCATCATGATCCATTATTCATGAAAATGATGTAAATCTTGCAATAAAGAAATTGAGGGGGAAAAAAATCCTGGATCTGCCCTTTTATCCGCATCCAATCCTGATGTAATCCTGCTGAAAAACCAACCAACCAACCAACCAACCAACCAACAACTAAACCAACCAACCAACCAACCAACCAAACAACTGAACCAACCAAACCAACCAACCAATGACACAACCAACAGACCAACCAACCCAAACAACCAACCAACAGACCAACCAAACCCAACCCAACCCAACCCAACACAACCCAATCAAACCAAACCAAACCAAGCCAATCAACAACTGGTTCAAAACACAACACAAATTCGGCTGCACTGTGAGGAACAGAGATGAATTGTTGAAATTAATATAGTGGAGCAGGAGTTTGTATCATTACAGTTTTTAAATGACGTCATCACCTTAAAAATATTCTTTCAAAATCCTTAGCTTGAATAAAGTGATTCATCATTCATCATTAAATGGATTAATATATTTTTTTTATTATTAAATAAACTTCCCTTAATCAATATAAGAATGAAAGGAACCCCAAAAAAAAGCTGCACAGCAGCAACCACTATTCACTGTTTGGCTCAAGGTCACATCATCATTGCTTAATTGCATTTTTTGGATATGTAAGGTTTTGACTGAATCTAAATTTAAGCTGCAAGGGACTTATTCATGAAGTACATCCACTCCAGTGAACTACATCCCCGCCGGTGCTTGTCATATCTTTGGATATATTGGTGTAGGAGGATGATAGGAAGTTGATTGCTCTCTCCATTACTCACACAACGCTGCAGCGATGTGTATCCAGTTTGTCTGGGTCTCTTGTTCCTCCCCCACATGAACACTTGTAAACCGAAACATACACAATTAGCAAGGTATATTTATCACAGTGCAGATAATTGCAAAATTGGAGCGTAGAGTGGGCCTTGTACCAACTAACATACTGTACCGGGAACTGCAACAGAAACTCCACAGGTAGAAACAGCTACATAAGGGCTCAAACTCTGGCAACCTGACACATAATTCTCTTGTTTGTAGCTTTGACGGTCACATAGGGGATGCCATACAAGCTTTCCTGTGTTTCCTCATTACACCTCCTCATTAATTATCCTACAGAGCTTAAAACCCGGAACAATTGCCAAATACATCAATTACTGGCAATGATACCATCTAGTTATTTACACTTATTCCCAAAACAAGAATGCCCTTATTACAAGACCTCCACAGGCATATGTTAGTTAAGCTTGTATCCCTAGAAATTTCTCATATTGGACAACTGTGCAGCTCATTTACAGCCAATTCTCATTCTGTGAGTTGTGGAGCTTGTTTGGTTAGGTTGTCTAGTTAGCGTTTCTTCTTCAGGAATCTCTAAAAACAATTTGACATTTGACATTTTAAATTTACATCAAGATATAGACTTTGATAGTTAACACAACATTGTTTAATATGGGCTGATGCTTCACACGTTATTATCAAGTCAATGCTGAATTTCTAATTAAAACATCATATGGTATGCATTGTCGTAGATGCAAAGGTAACACTTTACAATAAGGTAAAGAGAAATGTGAGTAGTTCAGGAATGAATCAGGAACGACTTGATAATGAATTAATCATTAATGAGTAATCCTTGAAAAACTGCTATTTGTGGACATTTTAGCAGATAATGCTGAGTTACTGGGAGATACTATATTAATAAATCATTTGGTAATAATAACTTTTTCATGACTTGTAACTGTTTGAGCCACACACTGAGTGGTACAAACTAATGACAGCTTATTAATTACTAATTAAATAATCATTAGTTACTCTTTTTGTTCACATCTGAAGTGGCCAAGGATACTCATTAGGTATTGAGTACTTAATCATTAGTTACTCTTTATGTGCCCCCTCAAGTAAAGTAAAACTTAATACTGAGTAGTTACCAGGTAAACTTATTAATTACAAATTACTTTATCATTAGATTCTTTTTAGTGCCAGCACAAGTTAAGTGTGTAGAAACCAAAATACACTCATTAAGTATTATGTACCAAATTGTTAGTTATTCTATTTGTCCCCCCTCAAATTAAGTGTAACATAATACTGAGTAGTTACCAAGTAGACTAATTACAAATTACTTTATTCAATAGCTATTTTTTTTGTGTCCCACAAAAAACTTTGTAGTACCCCAGTACACTTGTTAAGTATTAAGTAATTAATCTTAAATCACTCTTCATGGCCCTGCTGCCATGAAGTAATGAGGGACTACTTAGTAATTACTCAGTATGATGTTTGATTATACGTGAGAGACAATAAGAGTCATTTGTGATTATGTCATTAGTAATTAATGAGTCGACACTAGTTTGTGCAACTCAGCTCAGCTCACAGCTGGTTCCCAGTTATTCACGAACAATTAATGAAAAAAGTGATCAGTGTGATGATTTGCTAATATTTATGAATCATTAATGGATCATTAATATCTCCCAGTAACCCATCACTATCTACTATATAGTCCTCGAATCAGAGTTATTCGGGGATTACTCATTATTAATTAATTAATTAATTATTAAGTCATTCCTGATTATTTTCTAGCTTGCTCCTTTGTAACTACTCACATTTGTTTTCTTGTTGTTATTATAGTGTTACCCAAAGGCCCGTTCACTTCTTACTATATTTAATTAAACCAGTAAAATTTACACACCTGGTTCACTGTTATAACAGTTTAAGGTCTAACACTAAAGGAACGAATTGAAGGGGTTGTCTTTATTTATTTACTTCCTCCTTAAGGGGATAAGGCCATCAATCTCTCTCTGTCTCTTTTCACACCAGTTATATGCCTCACTCTGACTCTTTGTTTTTTTTCTCCGTCGATGCAAAGATGGCCTTGTTTTTCAGTCCTCTCTACCGGCACCAAGCAAAACAACACATAAAATCTAAGAGCTAATGAGACCCGTTTTATTATTTCTGTTAATGTTCTAATTAATCTTCCATTCCCTGTCAATGGGTGGCCCTCATGCTTATCAGATCTCATGTAAGTTATTAAATTTACTGCCGCTCTACTTCCAGGATAGTCATAGAAAGGTTATAAGTGCACGAATAAGAATAAACAAACACCAAATGAGTCACATAGATTCCATTTCAGATTTTCAAGTCGAGGCGAAAATAATCAACCTAAAGAAATTATATTCAACCTTTGCAACAATCACAGTAATTATGGGCTGTGTGCACTGTAGTTGTGTGTTAGCAGGACAAATGTCACTGAGATTGCTCACTGAGATAAATGTTTTCATTATGCCTGCTAAAGAAAACTAATTAACTCCAGTACCTATGCTGTTGTGACACCATGGCTTTCTATATCTCAGATAGTGACTGGAACAAAATAAACACCTGTGCCCTGGCATGGTGGCACTATTTCATGAATATATCAGAAAAAAAAAGAAAACAGGCAGCGTAGTCCGATTATATTATCTGCCAAATATAAAGAAGGCGTTTATGTACACAGCGGGCGAGACTCTTTTATTGTTAAACCCAAAACATAACATTTGCAAACTGACGCATTCATTACTGCTGCCGAGGAGGATGCTCTGTCATTTTTCCCTGTTTGTCAAGATATCTCCAAAAGGATGGCTTAAAACATGAATAGATTTCCATGAATTCCATGGGACAGATGCAGGGCCGCCGTGCATAAAGGAATGCACTACGTTTTGCAAGCACATTGTATTTAGATTACATATCTTACATGGTGTTTATACCTGGAAATGGCAATGCTAATGTATGTAATCTGACGCCGGTGGAAACAAATTGTATCAGCAGTTGGTTTCAGCTGAACGTTCGGCTGCTATTGGCACAGTTGTATAGCAGCTGCAGGTTCACTGACGCTGATACATGAGCATTCTGTCAGAACTGTGATGAACCAAATATTTACATAGTTTCTACTCTCCAAATGCCCAAGTTGGAGGATTATGTTTTGGTACTTTTCAGCCAAAGTCAGTCTGTCTGATGGTTGGCCAGTCTATCTAAACAACTATTTGATAGATTGCCATGACATACTGTATTGTACAGACATTCACGGTGCCAGGAGGATAAATCCTACTGACTTCGGTGATAATAAACACTTACTGCTGCTCACTATACTGGACTTTCTTCTCTTTGCTGTAGTGATCTTGGTCTGCAGACATCTGCACGTGTCCTGGCAGACTTTGCAGACATGGGTAGATGTTGATTTTAAGTCCCGTGGACCCATATGGAGCCTCCTGACCATGCTGATCTAGCATTATCGTTGTGTACTTGTTAGTGATGTGTGATTGAGAAGAATTTAATTTTGAGTGCTGCTCTGCGGTAAGTTAAAAATATTACGTAATATGCGATGGGCGGTTTGACTCTTTAAAATAAAGCTTGTAGACGAACAGTTGACATATAATGACATGTTATGACTTATGAAAACGTCATTGTCATGGTTTGGGTTTTTTTCCCCACTTCCTGTCTTTGTCTTTTTTCCTGCCCTTTTTTCCCTGCTCACCTGTGTTCCTGTGCTCTTCCCCATCCTGCTTTTCCCTCCACACCTGCCCTCCATCAGGCGCATAAGCCCTGCCCTGTTCCCGGTTGTTTGTCCCAGCTTATCAGTGCTCTCTTTTTTCAGTTTCCCTACTCATTCCCCTCACCTGTGTCTTATCCCCTTGTTAGTTTAGTTTGTGTTTAAGTCCAGTCATTAGATCAGTCTTTGTGGAGTTGTCTGTTCTGTTAACCTGTTTCTGTGGCTTATTTTGGAATAAAGTTTTGTTATTGCATTTGGCTGCACCTTCACGGCTCTCAGCTAAAAAAACAAATCACTCCTGACTTGATCACAAACAGGACATGAACCGCAGTCATCACAGGGAAAGTCCTGTGTATGACCCATCCAACAACCCCGTCAATCCCCCAGCTTGGACTTTTCTCACTCTTTATACTCGTGCAATAAACGGACACTTCAAGAAGTCACCCTAGAGGGGTTCCTACAGCTTCAGACTAAGAAGTGTAAGGCAATTGACCAGACTGCGGTAATTCAAAGCAAAGTATTCCAATGCTGTATTCACTGTCTCAGACTTGCCTTCATTTCAGACTATTGACTACCTCTATTGGAATGATGTGTGTATATTTGGCACATCTACACATACCTTATAAGTTATACCTGTGCAGTTAGTTTGACTTGTCCGTATCGTAAGGTTATCAACCAATTAAAAAGTCAAATTTCTTGTACAATGGTTCGGCTTGACAATCCAAAATTATCATGATTAAGTTGGTGAGCTGGATTTCAAAAGGAGTCAGTCTGTTCAAAAGGAATGTGTGAAGAGGAGTGGGGTTTAATATCTTTTTACGTCTTTATAGACTTTTGAATCAGATAAACTTGTAAAAAACTGTTTAAAAAAAAGCAGATTTTTGTTAAAAGCAGGGTAGGAATTCAACATCTCTGATATTAAAACCAGTGCTCAATAATTCAAAGCATAAACTCCCTAACAAATGCTCGACACAAGCTCTCATCTGTTTCACACTACCAGTAAGAAACAAAGCACACGTCCTGATTTGCCTGGTGTTCGCTCAGTGTGAAAGTCTAACAAGTGCAAGAGTTATGGGGTTAATCCAGAACAAATGTAAGAAGCCGAGGTGAGGCCATTACGGTTTAATGTCTGCTGTCCTCATGAATCAGGCACCCTGTGCTGGGAATCATGGGAAGGTGTGGAGCGCTTACGACTTTTCCCAATGGGCTTTTTCTCAGTTTGGCATCCCCAAGGTGAACATCCTATTAACCCCTCAGTGTTTGTGCAGAGACAGATTGGTTCATTTGAGTGCCAATGAACCAGAAGGCTTTTTAGAAAGTTCCTCCAACACATGCAAGCATCTCTCTCTCTCTCTCTCTCTCTCTCTCTCACACACACACACACACACACACACACACACACACACACACACACACACACACACACACACACACACACACACAAACTGAGCATTATAGCGACTTCTCTTGGCAGCCCGTTCACTCTAAGCAGCTCTAAAAAGGTTTGGTATCGACAAAAAAGGCAGATAATTAACACTTATTGAATATAGAATAAGTACATCCAAAAGGAGGGATGGCTGTAGTCTCCTGTCTATGTTTCCTCCACTTACTATGATTAGTGCAATGTGATCATTTGTTTGTTCACTCTCCAGGAGAAGTCGGTATAGGGAAATGGATAGGTGGATGGATGGAAGTAATATGGAAATTGCAATATTGCCAAACTCAATATCCAAATCGTAGGAGCTGTAAAGTTTTTAAACAAGGTAAAATGTGTCACAGCTAGGGCTGGCCAATATATGATATATATCGTTTTCCTGGTTTTAAAGGCTGCATTACAGTAAAGTGATTCAAAAGCTGTGATTGTTTTAGTCATCCCTATAATATTTTTTGCAATATCGATATCAAAATAGGGCCTATTTGGTCAAAAAGATTGCAAAATATCAAGGTATATATCGTGTATCGCAATACGGCCTAAAAATATTGTAATATTATTTTAAGGCCATATTGTCAATTCCTAGTCACAACAAACCATGACAGGTTTTGCCTGACCTCCAGTCAGTAGCTACTTTGAAAAAGTTAACTCAAAGCAATAGATGTTACTGACATTTTATCTCCCACTTTATTTTACTTCTCCCACTCAGTTGTCAAGGTGAAAGCAGAGAAGTTGGACCCAGACGCGGTAGACGGCAGGCAGGAAGATCGTCGAAGTTTATTCAGGATTAAGGTAACATGAGGGACAGGCAAACACAACAGATGACTGAACAGATGACTGAACAAAAGACTGGACTTAAATACAAACTAAACCAACGAGGGAATGAGATGCAGCTGGAGTGAGGCGGAGGGAAATGAACGGTAAAACACGAGAAACAGGGAAGGGGCTGATGCAAGACAGGTGTGGGGGGAAAACCAGGCTGGTGAAGAAAACAGAAAGAAAAACAGAACATAGAAAGAAGGACAAAAGACAACAAAAAGCTAGAAAACACACACAGTGAATCTAAAATGACAGGACATCAATAGAATAACAGTCATTTACAGTTACAACCAGATGGCATTTTGTTCAGTTCATTACCTCACAGTTGAATTGTGTGTCAACGCAGCCACAATATAGGTATTTTAACATGCTGTGTACAATCCTAAAGTTATTTACCTTTCCATAATCCAGTATAGTTTAACAGCAGTCTCATTCTGCTACTTTTGGCAACACCTTTATTGTCCCCCCCAACAGTGAAATAAAATATCCGCCTCACTTTTACACATTTGAGTAACTTTCCTGAGAAACCAATGTGATTTTTAAATGAAAAGGTAAGTTAAGGTTCAACAGAAACAATAAAAATGTATAACAAATTATTTTATTTTGTGAGAGTGTGGAGGATAAATTGGAGAGTCTCACAGCCTGATGAAAGAAGCTGCTCTGTAGTCTGGTGGTACGGCAGCAGATACTTCTGTATCTTTTGCCAGACGGCAGCAGGGTGAACAGACTGTGGCTGGGATGGGTGTTGTCTTTTAGAAGTGTGCGTATATATATTGTGTATAGTATATAATCATGACTTCAGGAGGACCTGTGGTAGCAGAAACAGGATGTGCAATATTGAAGAAGACACAAATGTACATAGAGACACACTAAACCTCACATGCACTCACATATAAATGAATTAAAAGCCTGTGCAGAATAGGAAGCTCATACAAAGACATCTCGTAAAAACACCTCCCTTACACCTTTATAACCACCTCTATTTTGCCTTAACCTGGAGCTTTAACTCACCCTTCATTCAACTTGAAATGAATAAGTACCAACAAGTTCTTCTCCCCCTTAAAAGTTCGAAAAACTAATTTTGCTGGAGTAGGAATGGAGAGGGAGAAATTTGCCTCCCAAATGTGTCTTTTTCTCTTGGTCTTCGCCCACACAGTAACAATGTGTCCACAATACTGAGCACAATATTCCAGTCAAACAAAAATATGACTTATTGGCAGAAGTGGTGCGATGTATTGAGAATATAAATCAACTGCTGTTGATTGTTTTATACACCGATTCCTCGGTGTGATCATGATGTGTCTGATGCGGCAGTAGCTCTAAATCAAGAAAAACCAACCGCATTAAGTATGTCCATCGCATCTGATCCACAAGAAAGATCTGCTGTCAGCTAGACTAAATCCGAGCCTGTCATCAAAATGGCAAAACAAGCTCCTGGCATCCTCGGCTCATTGTTGAGGAGATGTCACAGCATGCACGGCGGCGTACTCTTGACATCGAGCAAACTTTGGAATCGCAGGGTGAGAAACTGGTAATGAGAGAGGAGCTCCGAGTTCCCCGCCGCTTCTTACCTTAGCTGTCTGTCAGCAGCCTCGTTATCTCAGCTTCCTACTGCTGGTCGGCCTTGTTATCCTTAAGTCCTGTCTATTGTCTCATTACTTCTAAAGGGAAAGAACCAGTGTCATATTAAAAGACTGGACTGTATCTATTCATAGAAGCCGGGACGGAAATTCATCACAATGCCTCGGCTGTAGGGATTAGCCGGTATCCTCGGCGAGCTAAAATCACCTGTTGTACTACAGTCAGGGAACATCAATTGGATCTTGATAACAGTGTCAGAATCTAATTCAATGCCCAGATCTTCCAATCCAGTGATCATCAGTCCGGCGTAGCGAGAAATTTCCCCTCTGACACTGGATTAAATGCACTGCTGTGATGTCTGACAAGATCATAACCTCGGCATGATGTCTAACTCATCACCTCGTGATTGTCAGAGTCTGGTGCCAGCGCCCAGACGAGCCACCTTGCCGGTAAAATGAAAATTTCACCTTCACGTATGATCACCTTGTCAGCAGTCTTGATCATTATTGCATTCAAGGAGTTGCTGTGGTTGAGTTGCTAGAAGTTTTTAGCGAACTTGCTTGACCTTTTAGTGTTTAGTATTCATATATAGTGGTTACATCCATGTGATGGATCTGTCATGTTTGAACCACTGGAAAAATCTCAGTCAATGGTATCAAGTATGGTATTATGCGTTGCCATTACAAGCGAAACAAAGGGAACAATCAAAGTATTATACATTATAGCCTTTTAAAAGTGTATTCCAGGGTCTTTAAGTGCTTTAAGACCTCCCATGTCTCCTCTGTGCCAACACACTTGACCACTACTGGTCTCAAACTAATTAGTGCGTCAACCTGCCTGTCAGCAGTTCTTTCTTAGCTCACAACTATTGGACTGTTGGTCTTTGAGGGTTTGCACCCTGCTGTTCCTGAAAAGGTGGCTGAAATTAAATCACTTATATTCAAACGGTGCTTGCAGAGTGTTCACAGGAAGGGCCCTGATTAGTGACTTTGGACAACAACAAGAAAAATGATATTTCTAACTTGTAACCCCATTTTACTTTTAATTTCTAGATAAATGTAACAGAAACATCTTAACTGGTATTATAAACTTTTTAACCCCAAAGTAATCTCTGAGCTTTCTTACTGTTGGTAAGTAAATCTGGATCAGAACAGAATCCAATGTGACTCCGGGTGTTTATTCCTCCAGAAGGCCTGGCTCTGCACCAAACTTCCCACACAACACTCTGCAAATGTCTTTTGTTTTGATAGAGCGATCCCTAGCACTAAAAATCAAATATAATGTGATCAAGCTGGGTGTCCTGGATAATACATCACAAATTATATTGTGGACTTCTTTTTCTTAAATCTAGACATAAACACCCACTGTCCTCCTGACTGAATGTTTGTGTGTGGATCCTTTATAAGGCGAACTCTCCCTTTAAGACCTTTAAGTGTCACTGCTGGGAGCAGTGTTTGCTCTGAGAAGCACTGAACATAACAGGCAGTTTAAATTAGAATCGCATTATAAGTATTTGAACAGCACTCAGAGCGACTACATATTTGATGAATGCCTTCCTTGAGTTTTCATAATACAATGGGTTTAGTTTTAAGAGCGGCGTTTTAAATTGATTGGTCTGCTCTCTTTAATAGTCACATTCATTGAGGGCAAATGCTCTATTTAGTATTTAAGTTTTTCAAAGACGTCTTGATGTGAAAAGGGGCTTTAATTAAACAAAAGGCAAAAACGCTACGAGGCTTAAGCTGCTGTGTCCCTTCGGTGCTCACAGGCCTCTTGGGTTATCACAAACAAGCCAGCTGGCCGACTGCTTTAGAGCATACAACACATCAGAGGTGCTCAGGTGTGTTAGCGGTGCATGTCGAAGGAAAAAACAAATCTTAAAACCTGTTTTCAAATACATATTTTAAGAGCTCTGGAAAAAAAAGTATTTTATTTTATCTTTTTTTAGAGAAGGTGGCTCACAGGAATCTCTCCATCCATCCAGTTGACGATAACCGATCCACATATAGCTCAACAGCTTCCAGTCCAATTAAGAAACACATTAATTACTCATCCCCATATCGTTTACCCCGTCCCCCTCCTAGTCCATGTCTCGGAGAACGTCTTGTCACAAACAATTAAGCCAATAAAGATGGAAGTTAATTAAATTAAGGGCAGTGACGTGTCGTTTGTTGCAAAGTCATTGCAATCGCGCAGCCTGGAGGGTGGAGGTTATTGATGGCCGCCCTTTTTTTGGGGCAAGTCGACCAAAGTGACTCACATTAAGCGATGGGACACATCTTGGAGAGACGGACTTGATTTAGCTTAGAGGGGATGAGGCCCGGCGGCAGATTTTTTATGCTGCTGCTCATTCCAGTTCACGCTGTGAACCATCTGTCTGTCCTGACCTCACGCCCTTGTGGCATATATGTCCTTTGCATAATTTCATGTCTGGATTTCATCAACATGCCATTTCCAATTTATGCAATCTACCAAGTGTAGAAAATATTATTAACCTATCCACCTGATATGTTTTTGGTCTGATGTAGATGAGTAATTTTCTAATTTAAAGGAGTAACTCACTTCAATGTCAAAGAGCAGAAAGCTACCAGTGAACTTTGGTGTGAGTTGAAACTTTAAAGCAAGCTTCGCCCCAATTTGTGATGCAATAGCCAGTGCTTTGCAATAGGTGTCAATGGCAAAAACCCAATGAAAGATCCCCTAAATCCAACTTTGGTAATGTTGTTAGGTGTGCTCTCTACAGAAATGAACCAGAGCCATTCTTTTGTCGTACTTCCTTTTGCAATTTAGAAGCAAAATGTGTCATTTTCAAAAATAACCCCTCAGTTTATTAGTAAGATTTCTATTAAAAATGTCTTAATATACTGTATTTTGAATAATGTGACCCAACAAATATCTTAAAACCTAAATAACAGAATAGGTCGTTTGCCAATGACTACCAAATTTATATACATATATAGCAAAACTACTTGGTTATTTAAAAAAATATAGGGTTTGGGTTAAGCCCTGGTAGCTCACCCGGTAAAGAAAAAAAAATTCTCAAAAAAAGTCTAAAAACGACAGACTTCTGTTATGTAATTTGTGCTGCTGACATTATCCCAAAAGTTTTCAACAATATTCAAACCCAGACAAATCCACATTTGTGCTTGATTCACTTCAGATAGATTTTCATCAGCAGTGGTGGTTGTTCAATGGTGTATTCACCACCAGTAAAGTGACTTTGGGGTGGATAAACACCGGATAAGTAACGCTAATAACAACATATAATCCTGCATACAAACAGCTGGATTACTCTACTGAGCATTAACCATAAGCTAACGTCGGCAAGAGCATTGTCTATTGAACTACTAAGGCCGTCTGTTATAAATATGTATCATACTGAGTTGTACGGCTCTATCTGTCTTACCCAGACCTTCAAACATCACTAATGTTCTTAAACTCATAAAAGCAATGCAAATACAAAGGACAGACCGTTTTCATAAAATCAGTGATACTGAATTTTAAACCCACATATCAGTCGTACGCACATATTCCTAATTGGAGGCGAGAAGGATTAATGAATGAATTACATGCTTTAGTGATTCCTGCTGGGCAATTCAGTGTTTGCCTCGCCCCTCTCCACAGGAAGGTCAGAGCACAGGGTCAGCTACAGAAAAGCACCCCGGGAGCTAATAGAGCTTCTTTCTGAAGGACAGTTAAGCAGACTGGATCCCTGCCAACATGTCGGGCTTAACCCTGGGTTCATGTTTTGAAGGATGGTCTCTCTAAGCATGAGACCATCTTGCCATCTTTGATCGTAAAACCCAGCAGGGAAAAAACCCGACATACAGCCTATAAAGGAGCATGCTAAATGAAACAAAACTGAAGTAAACCTTTCCTAAACTAACACAGAGCTAGCAGTGATGCACTGCAAGCACTGACTTTAAAGGATGAAAATGAACCTTCTTACAGTAAAACTTCATTCAGGCAAATTAAAATGAGGCTCCAGCCTCATTAAGCAAGGAACTGAACTACAGGAAGTCTCAACCTCCTCCCCAGGGTTTTGGTTGCCAGGCTTGTCCACAGGTTGTTCAGCAGCATCATGTTTCTGTGTCTGTGTCACCAGGAATGGGAGCCCCATCTGCTGCCACACGGGGGGATAAGAAGAAAAAGAAATAGCACACAGATTCTCCAAACTCTGTCCCACTTGGGTCTGACTGGCGTGCTGGTGAGAATACATAATCAGCATCATGTAGCACATCCAAGTGCTTTTGCTCCCCACCTCCTCCAAATCTGACACTTAACATTCTCCTCCTGATTTTGCATTACATCAACACAGATAACCCACCTCACCTTACATTTTTCTTCGTCAGATCTAGTCTCTGGGAGCATGTCTTCCATGTCAAAATCCTCGTAACTTTGCAAGATTTTCAATGAGCTTCTTAATCACAATGTTACAGATCTCTGTAATTATTTGCCTGTTTCCTGTTTAAGTCATAATCACTGATCAGCCCATAGAAACACCAGGCATTGTATAGGCAGGTATGAGCCTGTCCTCTGTGGCCCAGCTTCCTCTCAAGAGGTGTTTTGATAGTTTATGAAAGTGAGTTTCCAGTCTGTACCATTCCTGGCAAAACTCCACCCCAGGCCACAACAAACCTGTGTGAGGTACACAGTAACGTAGCTTTGCCTCTCTTCTCACACTTCCAGTTTGAGAAAACATGGCCAAGCCTGCAGGCCAACAGGAAAACTTTGTTTTTCAAGCATACAATCTTTAAAGGAAGGCTGCTTCTTCTGACATGCTGCTCTTGTAAGGGGATACAGTCCCACGGTGCATCTTTCTCCAACCAGGCAGCAGCTTTGCAGAGTTTTCAACACACCACTGTTTTAGGAATGTTGCAGGTTGCGATCTGTGTCCAATGATAATGTGTAGTGTCAGTAAGGGAAGTCATATGCCCTATGTACATCAAGACAGAGCAGAATCCGATGGGACTCCGGGTGTTTATTCCTCCAGAAGGTCTGGCTGGTTCCCAAACTGTTCAGACCATGTAGGCTACTACTATACAGGTTACATACTGCACCTTTAAATGTGACTATACTGTAAATGGGGTCTCAACCTCAATCTATTTCTGAGTTAAAATAAAGCTTGAATGAATTAATGAATAAAGCCTCTGTTTGCATGCGTACACTATAAACATATTTACTGTTAAATCTACACAAGAAGTAGTGTAATATTCATACATTGTTAAAAAATGCCAGGGTTTTGGGAATTTAACATAATGATGTGGGTTTCCGTTCGGTCTGAGCCAGCCCCGACTTCCTTGTTTCCCTAAATTAATTTGTTTTATCGTCTTAACCGCACCTTTAAATTGTAGTTGCCTTTAATCTAACTGCAGTCTGACGTTAGCTGTGTGGTTTAAGTTGTGTAGACATAAGCATTAATACCTTAATCAGGCTTCAACAGCTCATTTTCGGAAACATACATATTTGCAAAGAACTTTTGGTACTGTAGACATCTCTATTTTGTTTCATGTGTCTGGTTTGACAAATGCAGAATAGCTCAGACAAAGAGATGATACAGCATTCCTGACTTTCAGTGAAGAAGTGAAGTCCTCACTCAGGGTTGTTGTGGCTTATATGTGCAGCAAAGAAACTGCAGTCTGTTCTGGACAGAAGTGACATGTGGTGCTGTGGGAGGAAGGTTAGGGCTTCTGAAGCTGCCATTTCTTAGTGCTGCTATTTCCCTTAAGGTTTTTTGGGATATTTCTTTCCATTATTTGATGTAGACAGGGTAGCCTGGAAGAGAAAGTGACGGGTAAAACATGCAATAAATGTCCAAGGCCGGATTCAGACCAACATCCACCTGGACACAGGAGCTTAGAATTGGCTTTTCATAGTGCAGAACAAAGCATTGCAAGAACTGGCCTTCACATGGATTCAATTCATACCCTTGTGGCTCAGTTTGGCCGCTGAACGGACACATATATTTCTTATTATTAGGATAGCATACAATGTGTTCCACAGTATATTCCCATGTGCAGGTTGTTCCAGAGGTTGTGGCATGTGTTTGTTTGGGTAGAGTGACCACCAGTAAGACTTTATCCAAACAGTGTGGGGATGTTTACAACTTTCATCATGTCCTTGAGGAAACTCTGAGGTGGAATTGACTTTCCTAACAGCTCTCAGTGGCTTTAAAGCGCATCCACAGCAATTTACAGGCTAAAGATGTTCTTTTTTTCCTCTATAATTTGTATATTGCTGGGCGGAAAGGATGCTTTTCTGTTTCAGGAGACTGATTTCATCTGGAAATGCCCCGAAAATACAGTCATAACTGCTGGTAATTGCACTTAAACTGTTGTGATAGCAGAATACCAATGCACATGCATATACATACAAATGAGGGACTATTGAAAGCTGAGAATGGATAAGAGGTGTCCTCACATAACCACAAACTCAATAATAAACGCCAAAAAGTGAGATTTTAAAGGTGTTCGGTCACATACTGTGACACTGAACAACAAAGAAACCCACAAAGGATCATTTTGTGAGAGTGTCTGTTTTTGAGTGCAGTTGTGTTTTAATGGGCGTTGAAGTGAGTCTGGAAGCATTTTTAATGACGCTCTTTAGAAATCGGCATTTACAGGCAATTAGTCATCTTGTCATAGTGGAGGAAGTAGCATCAGTGAAGAGTACACAGATTTTTCATGACCAATAGTTCATAGGAACAGTGTTTGTGTGGTCATTGAGTAAGATAGAAACACTTGTGTACAAGGAAGAGTGAAAATATGTTACCTAAAGTACATCAGCTACAAATTAGGAGACTGTTGTTGTGTGTCATTGTGTTATTCTATTCATTTTATCTTTCCGCCATTCTTGTATAACTTGTCACTTGTCATCATGTCAAGGCCATGTTGCACAGTTCATCACCACTGGACAAAATGGCTTTGTTTGGTGGAGGGTCGAACTTCTGCTTTAGTTGTGGGTGCTCTGTGCGGAGTAAATTGGAGAAGTTGATAATATTTTTTTTCTGAGCATTTTAAGGACCGAAGGCTGAATTTATTCTTGACTTTGGAAACATTTCTTGAGCTTCTGATCTTAATTTGCCAAGAGTGAGGGAGAGGCCTTAAAGGTGCAATATGTAAGAATTGGCCACCTGTGCAATTCATACTCCAAACAAATAGGGGGCAGCATCTCATAAGACTAACCACTAACTGCTGCTAACTGTAGCTGCCATTACCTCATTAGCTGTGCAGTTTCCTAATAGCTGACTCTGCCCAGACTGGGAGCTAGGAGTATAAGAGGAAAATGGTTTTGTTTTGTTATAAACACCACTAGTACAGAAGCTTTCAACCATCCAGGGGACAACATTTTCAAGCCAGGGACAAGGGAATCTTTCGGCACCAGAACCGGAGTGAGGCCAAACCGTCTCAACCAGGACCGAACACAGCCTCCAAGACCGATGGAGACAGGACAGGCAAGATCGGCAGGTAAAAAATTACAGAGGCGATTTACAGAAGTTCCGACCATGACTAACTGGATGACAAAGACGCTCGCATAATGACGTGAATCAAAATGGACCACTAGCATCCATGCTAACTGTTTTTCATCACCGAAGAGTGGATATTCGCAAAAGCCATTTGATATCAGATTTATCATAGGCAATTTTCAAATATATTGTACAAAGTCCTGAAAAAGACACGAGATTTCCAGGCTGGATTTTAAACCTTCTGTAAGAGCTATGATTGCACTGGAGCCCTCGTTGGAACCACACAGCTGCTAGCTTCTGCCAAAAAAAAATTGTCTCTATGATGAAACAACCCAGAGGTATGTAATCATTTCTAAATGATGCAAATCAAAGTTGTTTATGACCACATAGGTCTCAGAGCGTTTAAATAGCTATCATGTGAAAAACAATCTCCCGCGGTCGTTTTGGAACAATCTCTTGCCGCCATCGCTCGTTGTTATGACTTTTTTCACTGCATGTCACACGACATGACATGAATGCGATTTGGCAGAAGACGAGCGTTAGTTTCCTGCTTCAAAAAGAATGAATACTCCAGCTATAATGGTTTTGATTTTAGATTGATTTAAACAGGATAATGTAAGCAACAAACTCCTGAAGCCATTTAGAGGTTTGGGTCAGGGTTACAGATCAAGGGCAATTCGATCGTAAGCTCCTGGACAGATACTAAATGGACTTTGTGGTGCTATTGTCTTGACAGATACAGTTTCCAAGATCAAGACTGAAATCCACTCTATTTTTGCCGTACAAGCAGCGTAAGAAGGCCTCTCAATATAATGAACATTCTCATGCACAGGATGTGAAAAAAAGTATTTATGTACAATTTGTCCTCCAAGCAGTGGGAATCACTATAATATTCTATTTTCAAATCTTTCCTCGTTCTGGTGCCTGCCACATATAAAAATTCCTGAAGCACTTACATAGAAAACTCTCAACTAATAACCTTCTTTATCATTAAATTGACTGCGCCGCAAGCTTTTGTTAGTCTTTTGATAGTCCGCGGCCTTTACCACAGCTGTTGGTCTTCTACTCCGATTAATTGTATTTGAGTCTTTTATTAGATTTGTGTTAATTGGCTTGCGTGTGTCTTGTGTGACCCTCTTGGGAACCTGACGTTAACTCCATGTAAAAACACTCTTAGAGTTGTGTTCAGGTTCCTTCAGTCCTCTGAGGCTGCTGATCAAACAGTTGCTGGTAGGTCCACAGCATGATGGAGATACACTGAACAACTACTGCCATCCCATATCAGACATAGTTCCTTGCCATTAACTCATCATCTCCTCTCCACGGATACCCTCCTCCCCCTGAGTCGCCATGCATGTAATAAAGATTGTGTCACTCTCTGGCTTGATACGCTTGTCTGAATCTATCAAGGTCCAGGTTCCTTGGGGAGAAATGAAAAAAGACTGCAGTAGCAGATCTATAGAAGCTGGGCAAAATGAGATTGAGAGCTCTTTTCCTTTTTATGTCTGGATATTTTGAACTGATGTTCCACTTTATAACAGCATAATGACATAAGCGCTACAAATTCGCAGGCATTTGGAGATAAGTGGAGGGAGTCATTGAGGAGATTTTAGGCGTGATTATTACAAATTAGGATTCTTGAGCAACGTGTGGGCACATTTTTATGAGGTTGGATCTCTTCATTTTTGAAATCCCATGAATTTATTCAAATTAAAAGCCGCTGTTGAAGTGAAAAACGAGGGGAGGAATGCTGATAACACTTAGAAAAACCTACACTGCTGATAGATCTACATACAAGCGGATAGTTTTTATGTGCTTGACCTCCTCGCCACACCACACACCCACAAAATCCACTCATGAAGTTGTTTGCCCTGAGGTTACTTGCCTCATTGACTGTGGGCTAATAGCACTGACCTCAGCCACAGTGAAAGCCTTTCAGTGCCTTTGTACTTTCCGAACTCAAATGCTTCACAGACCTCCTACTTGACACCAGTTTGCCTCAAATGAGCATAATACAGTCAGCACTGGCCTAAACTTGGTTGAACTTTACCCACCTTGCCTCAACCTTTTTCCCACCCCTGAAGGAGGAGGCATAATTTGATGTACAGGTGAAGAGAATGACAGCGGTAACAGAAAGAAAGAAAAAAAAAAAAGAGTGATGCTGTGAAGAGCGGCATCAGGTTGCTCAAATGACAAAAAAAGCTGTCAAAGAAGGGTTGTACTTTTCTTGCAAAGGATGACAGATCAGTAAAAATATCCTGTAGCTGTTTTGCATTATGCTCTATTGAGGCGGCTGTCGGGAGAAAAATGGGTACTTGTAAGATGGATTTCTCGCTACATGAATATTGGTGCAAAGTGATGTGTCTCGAAAGACGCCCCTGCTCTTTATTCTGATGAGCTGATGTCAAAGCCTGCTATTTATCTTTGATGTTTCAGATAGCTGAAGTTTTTTTTTTTCCTTACACTTGAGTTACATGTCTGAAATGGCTTGATGTGATGTCAAGTTGTCCACAGTGAGCAGAGAAAAAACACAAAAAGAGAAATACACCGCCGATCAACAAATGACACTCTTTTAGGCTCCTGGAAAAGGTCCACTGACAAGTCACATGGATTGGCCCTGATTCATGAATTTGATGGTTCAGACTTGACTGAAGAAAGTCAAAATACTTGAAATTGTAAAGATCCAGTTTCTAAAAAAGTCTAATAACCCAATAGACTTGGTATTTGACAAGTCTGGAATGAGACTATACAATCAAATATCTTACAAATGAGAGCTTTATGCCTTTTGAACTGACTTGATCCTCTCAAGCCCAAAGATTAAGACTCATTAATCGGTCGATTGTCAGCATCTCCCAAAACAACATGACCGTTGCAGCGCACCAGCGACAGGCGTAACAGACCTTCATGATATGGTCACAGTAGGTTTAGGCAAGAAACGTACTTGGCTAGGATTAGGCACTCAAACTACTAAGTGAGGTTTGGACACTAGACCGGATTTACATGAAAGGTGTAGTTTGTAAAATACTGCCAGACTTTGAAGGTGGCTCCAAAAATATATGGAGCAGACTAGAGTTTGTCTGGACCAGGTCACCTATTCATGAGGGGAGTCTCGCGGTTCAAGCTGTGCGTTTCCACAAAAAACACATGGTCAGGGTTAGGAAAACATCGTGGTTTGGCTTAATATACCTCTTTTGGTTTCCTCAAACACAGCAGGAAACGTTTAGAGGTCTCCTTCGAAACCACAAACACAGCTGGAAATGTCTTTAATTGCACAAACCTATTGTAAATCGCTCATTTCATTTTCAAACGAATGTCACCTGTCCAGAATGAGGTTGACACTCCCACATTTCTTAATAAGACAACATGTTCCACTCTGTGACATTCACATAAATTAAATCACCAAAGATTATGAAAGAAGAATTTCTCAAGTCCTGCCGCTGGATATCAGCAAACAAATTTAGCAGAGTCGGTATTCAAGGACCTGAAATGATTAAAATTTACATGTAATCAAAGCCGCGCCGCACTGCGAAAGAAATAAAGAATGAATGGTCTGACATGAAGGTAAATTCTTTATAAAACATCTTTCAAAAACAAAGTGATCCATGGTGTATGTGGGAGGGGGTCAAAGCGATGTGACGGTCATGAATCAGACAAGACTCATTGAGATAAAGGCATAATTTTTCATTCAAACAACTGTTTTCCCTGTAAAAGATCCTCTGAGTTTGATGTGAAGCTGTGACCACGGGCATATCAGGAACATTTATTTCTCATTGCATCACATAGCTCAGATATTGTGGCTGACCCCTTGGCCTATTTTGGATCCTGTGTTATTGTATAGTTGGTGAGAACTAAAGGGAGCGTCTCCCAGTGCTGCTGAAATGCATCAGAAAGCTCCTCCAATGACAAAGTTCCTGCTAAATACAGTGTTTCTTCAGCGTATGACAGCAGCAATAACAATGTACATCAGGGAGGGGTTGCAACATAATGCTGTAGAATAGATTGAACCTACATGGGCTGTCAACATTCTGCAGATTGTGACAGTAAAAATACTCTTTTCTGTCACTATAGTTTTCATTTTTCATGAGAGGCTTGCTGTGGCTTCATTAGATAGACGGAGCTCTTGAAAGAAAAAGACTTTAGACAGCCGGAGAAAGGCGCTTCGGAGAGAAACTGCAAATCTGTCTCTTCATTCTTTTCATTATCCAACATCATGACGAAGTGAGAGGACTCAAGGGAAGTGGCAACAGCCATAGCGGCGCGTATCAATAATTCATGCGTTCATATATTGAACAAATACGAGCTCACTATTGTCAGGCAGTTAGATCTAATGTTACTGAAATGGAGAGGAAAAGAGCCAGGAGCGCTCTCAAATGGCCCAGTGATCGTTATTCATTGGTGGTTAATTGCGCTAATTCTGGAAAGGCTAAGATACGCCTCTGCAGACCAATGAAATTAATGTGAGGAGGAAGAGGTCCGCTGTTGTTTAAGAAATTAATTAGAAACGTTTAATGAAAAGGAAAACGTTCCCATTTGCATTTTCATGGCTTGAATATCCAATGAATCTCAGGCTGATGTGGATTGACAGGTTTTTTTGACCACTCGGTAATGGGAATTGCCTTTTATCTGACATATTCAGTCGGACTAAGATAACGCCTTCATCGATTTTGGACGGCGCTTTTGAACAGCGCTTATCCACAATTTCCATCATTTGGCCTCCCGTATTCTCAGCCGTGCACCTCCAGCACCGCTTCTGTGCTTGTGCCATTGCTCAGTCCCTCCTGCAGCGACCGGACACTTGAACCCGCAGGGCGGCCCGCCTGGAGATGAAAAACCATTTTCAAGTATCCGGGTCGTTCCAATGATGCCGCAAATTTATGAAGATGTTGTTCTGCGAGCTGTTTTGACCCTAACATGATGGCAAAATTCCCCCGAGGATACTTTGTAATGGATTGCGCGATACGTCCGCAGACCCACGCAACATCAGTCACTCCCCAAGAGGGGAAACGAGATAGGGGTGTGAGGCCTCTCATTTTGATTAGGAGCGCCTCATTCCCTCAGTTGTTTTGTTCAAGGCCTGAGGTCTGAGTTTTGAAAGCATGGGACCTTCAATGATCTTCAACAGTTTGTTTCTAACAAGCAATGACAAACAACATCATCTCCTACCCCCCCCCTCCTCCGCTCTCCCGTTCTCCAGGCTTTTATCTTTGCTCAGCCTTTGAACCAGGCCTTAAGGCAGCCGCATTGAAATAGACATGGCCCCGAGGAAGCCCGACTCCAGACAGAATACCCTCTAATTCTGGTATCTCTTTCTTACAAAACAGCCGAGTGGCCATAGGGAGGGAAAACATTGCTGTAACATCTCTCCCTATTAATCACTCTCCATTTTTGATATCTAGACTTTGTAGCTATAGGTTTCCGATTTTAGTTTATCTAGTTGGGCCAAAAGAAGCCAAAAAAAGTGTAAACTGTGCGTATGAGCGGGGGTGTCTGGAGGGCAAAGTTTAAAAATTCATTTGTAGCCATTCTTAAATAAACGAATAAAAACAAAACACTAAGGGATGAATTTTAAATGGACTTTTTGATTTATTTATCTATTTTTTACAATAGTTCAATGTATTACATCGCACCTTTTTCTGTTTCATTATATGCAATATGACATAAGGGATTAATAAGTAGTACACAATACAACAATATATATATACAAATCTATACATTGTTATACGAAGACAAATCCAGATATTGTTGCCAAGATTGCAAATTGTTGAACAAACCACATGCAGAACTGCGGTACACCATAATATTGGAACCGGGAGTAATAATAATGGCAATTTGTTAGGTTTAATTAGGGAGGAGGTCGGGCATGGACAGTGACTTTCACTTTACTGGACACGCTGTTTGTGTCCAGTGAGAAACCAGAAGTTGGTGAGTCCTTTTAACTTACAAACGTAGTCAAGTTACATCATGTGCATCATGTAACTGAAGTTACTATGGTAACGTAGGTGACATGGTGATTTAACCCAAACTGCAATGTTTTCCTAAACCTAACCAAGTAGTTTTGTTACCTAAACCTGACCAAGTAGTTTTTTGTGTCTAAACTTAACCAAGTAGTTTTGTTACCTAAACTTTCATGTAAGTTTCAATTTAAGTTTCATGTTAAGAGCTGTTTGAGGACCATAGAGCCAATATTTCACAAAAAATATAAATCAGTGTCAACTCTCATTTAGTTTTTTCCTCCGTTTTACTCCATAAATCATTTATGACCTTTGGCACCAGTGGACCAATCTACCTGACTATAAATGGAATAATTGCAACTACACTATACACGAAATAAACGCTAAATTGGAGGAGAAAATTACTTAATATCAGTGAAATTACCCGTCTATGCGGCAAGATAATTTTACTTGACAAGAAAATAAGTTGTGTTATTAGACGTAAGTGTTCAAAGGTTCATAAAAAGTGGGAAATGCTGATTCAATGCTGATCAGACTTGGTACAGCACAGTTATAAGTGACATGAACTGTGAGAATAATAACTCTGAAATCAGGTTTCATTCATTCATTCTTAACACAGCTTTAACTTTTGCTTTAACAGCTGAGAAAATGAAGGCACAAGAACAAGAACATGTGGAGTGAAGTAGAAAATGACTTAATACGAGTGGATTATGATTATTACTTGAAGTTTAATCAGTTTTCTTGTAGTAAAAGTGAAAAGTAGGTGGCTTCACTCTACCTTATGTAGCCTGTGTTACCAGCAAATTACTCAATTTTAAGATAAGAATGAATTCACAATGTGCAAACAACAAATTTAATGTCACTAGACTTCCAGACTGTTCTTTGACATGAACAACAAGCAGAATGTTTCTATCGTTATTTGACCAATTAATGTTTTAAATGGAGCTCAACGTGCTTTTGCTTCATGTGCTTCAGTAAAGCATCACTATTTTAAAGGATGCCAGCGGTTAAAAATGTTGCTCCTTCATCCTCGACTCACTTTCTCACCGCCTCTGCGAGATAAAACGTAAGCCTCCCCCTCTGTGCTCTTTTGTCTTTGTCAGTAATTTCTCCTGTGAACCAGCAGGGATCAGTAGAAGATGAGAGTGTGCTGGTCTTTCATCATGAGATGGTGCAGCAGAGGGACTCAAAAACTGAATTCGTGTTCATTGATAATGTTCTTTTTTTACTACCAATGAACAGCTATTTCGCTGACATTTAGTGTCATTTACTGACAAGCCATTAAAAGATATGAATAGATCTGCCTGGAAATAGCAGGAAGGTTATTTCACTCAAGTACGTGCATATATCAAAGTTTAGGCAAAAAACGGGTAGTTTAAGAGAAAAATCAGTTCAGCTTTCTTGAGAATTTAAACATCTTAAAGATGTGTTTTTATGATCCAAATATCAAAAGCATGTTTGAACATGTGTTGCAGGCTCACCAGTAGTACATTATTAAATAACTCTAAAAGCCTTTTTTCATCACTTTCACCGCCATAGCTAGTTTTCCTGTTTAAATGTCCCATGTTATGCTAATTTTTAGGTTCATACTTTTATTTTCGGGTGTCTACTAGAAAACATAAATTTCTCTTACTGTCAATTGCTGCAGCACCTCTATTCACCCTCTATCTGAACGCTTTGTTTTAGTGTCTGTCTCTTTAAGGTCCCCCGCCCAGTCTGCTCTGATTGGTCAGCTCTCACAGGCCTGAGCAGGCACCGCCCACCATATTTCCGCATCAGTTCTGTCGCTGTTTTTTTGCAACCTTGGCCGTGCTGAGGGTGGTGACTGTATCATTGTGACATCACAACCTCACAGAAGTCCTGGCACCTTGTTTGTACAGCACATACTGATTTTCTACAATATGGGACCTTTAAGAAAAATCACTAGAGAGCTTATGCATAACCAAATACAACATGTTTATAAAGTGCCTTTATCAACATATGAATCAAAAACTCTGCACAAAGGGGTACGATGACAACATTAGCATCCTCACCTGTGTTGGTTTATTCCTCACTTCATCAGAGCTTTATAGCCTACCAGTGACAAAATGTAATAAAAGGGTAAAAATGTGAACTTATAACCTCCTGTAAAAGTTAAATTGTCAATTTCTAGGATTAAACAAGTGAGATACAACATGTCGTGAGCTTTAGAGGTGCTAGTAGGCAAGTTTTTTTACTTTTAGCAGAGCCAGGCTAGCCGATTTCCTGTTTTCACTTTTTATGCTAGGCTAAGCTAACTTGCTGGTGGCGGTAGCTTCATGTTTAGCATATTTACCACATGAGAGTGGTGCCTGTGCCAGTTCCATTTGCAAAAAATGGAGATGCATTTGAAGTAGTCCTTTAACAGAATATATCATGTGTCACAAATGTAAACGTCGGTGTTAACAGTCATAAAGCTAAACGAGCATCACAGTATTCTGATAGATGGCATATTTTTTCAATCTCGAATCTTTAATACATTTTAACACATCTTCTCGTCTGGTACATGGTGTTCAGAAAGATTAATAAATGCAGGGCTAACATTAGTGACATTTCACTAAGATACAGTACAACAGGAACAACTTAACCGGTGAGATCTGCCGTGTTCAGACAGCTCCTTGAACTGTGTGTACTTCCTCGTACTGATGTGTGATAATACGTCATCCTTCCTGCACAAAGACACTGGGTTCAATTACTTCTCCATTAATAAAAAACGTTATTATCCGGATCATCTTTCCTGTCAATGAGTCGGATGCTCTCTCTTGAATTTGAGAAAGAAGGCCTCAGTGAGCTCTCCTGTGGCACCTTGGCCAATTTATTACAACAATGCACGATAGCTTCCACGACACATTCATCCCGTTAATGTTCTGATTTAGTTTTGTGTGTTTGTTGAAAAGTAATTATGTACATTTAGTCAAGCAGTGTTATTTTTGGCGACTATTTCAGATTTATTCCTAGTCAATGCTTGTCAGTTTTAGTCACATTTTAGTCATTTTAATCCTTTTAAGTCAATGAAAAGTCATACATTTTTGTCAACTTTTCAAATTAAAATGTTTTCTCTCTTTAAACTCATTCAATTAGAAACAACATTCTGAGTAGCTTTTTTTTTTTTTCAGAGCTGCCGGGACGCTTTCTCTGGTAAGAACGAGTAAGTGAGAACACAAGCATGATTACAAGCTGCCTGTCAAAATATATACATAAATAAACTGGCAGGCTTTGAATGTTGCAGCAGCATTAATGTGCATTTAAACAGTTAAGGGGCAACATATCATCAGACTAACCACAATCGGCTGCTTACTGTAGCGGCCCTTAGCTACTTAGCCTAATTAGCGTTGCAGCTAGTGGTTCAGACTGGGAGTGCTAGCACAGAAGCTTTTATAATTTAACCACATATATATATATATTATGTCAAAACTTATATTTATTAACGTTCTGTAGGTAATTTTACTAACTAAAATTCTTACATGTAGCCCCTTTAACCCAGACAGCGTTAGCTTGGAAGCCAGGCTCATTCATTCATTATTTTGTTACCGCAAAACTGAAAAAAAGACACAGCCGGACTGCACAGTAACGATTTGATGTAGCGACCCTGATCTCTGTGCCAGACTTCCTGTCAAAATTCTGCAACAGACTTGGACACAACAACAGAGCGCTCTCCGGCTCGACTGCATGCCCGTCTGTAGGGTTTCCAGTTGTTTCACCGTTACCTGGGGGCAGCCACAGGGTAAATGCCTCTTCCTGTTTTGGCAGACATGCTTCCTTGTGTGCTGTATCGTGCATCAAGCTCAGCGGCTGACAGAACAGCATAGTGAAAGTGAGTTTTATATGGAGCCAGGATGGCGTCAAGTAGCATTTCTAATACATGACTTTAACAGTTTATTCAGTCATGAAAACAAAGAGAGTTTGTTTATTTAGTTTGTTTAGGCATAAAAAATCAATCAGTGAAGATTTTTCTTATTTTTTCTGCAAAACTACATAGTGCACCTTTAAACTGTTTTACTTTGTTTATATGTGGCGGACCCTGCCACCTTTCTAGGCTTCAAACAGTGTTCTGGGACCTTATTTTCCTCTGAGAACAGCTTGTTTATTCACTTGTGGAAAAAATGTATATGTCTGAGTTTGTATTATTACCTCATTAATATTATCTCGTGTAAACAATCAAATTATTTATCCCAACACTGTTTGTTTCTCTCGGGCCTGTCTAGTTTTTGGGAGCGCATTCTGTAATCCCCAATCCTATACTGAACTCCATTAGGATTTTGAGTGATTTTCCCCAGTCAGTACAGTGGACATTAATTCGTATGTGAAAAACATGCCTGGCAGGCATCCAACTCAAAAAACTACCTGTGAATATGGTAAAAGCAGAGATCCAAAAATCATTTTACTTTCTCATAGTTGAATTTAAATTTACTTTAGTGTGTTTGACAGGGAGAGTGCTCATTAATTGACGGAGAAGAACACTGGAAATGAGCCAGAGTAGCTTTAAAAGCTAATTTCCATCTGTTATCCCAGGTTTGATGTTAATAACGCCGGCTAAAAAGTGGAATTAAATGACATATCTTATGAAATTCAGATGCACAATGTGATAAATATGCACAAAGTTGTTAAAAAAAAACCAGATGCCACATGTAGTTTGCCACCATGTACAGTGAGAGAAAGAAAGAAAAGACAGGATGATCAAGACAGGTGCACATATATACCATCAACTCATGACCTGCAAAGATGTGTAGCTGCTGCATTGCATCCTGGTCTATTGAGGCTGCTGTCAGCGAGGAAACTGCTATCTGTCTTCTCAGTGATGGATTTCTCCCGGTGTAATCACCGTCGGTGTGAAACTGTGGTTCTGGGAAAGAAGCTGCTCTCTCTCCTTGATTCGGACGCCACAACCCGACAGTTAATCCTCAGATGTTTCAGAATCACTTTCTGCCATCAAACGCTACGCTGGAAATAACTCGATGTATTGTCAAGTTGTCTGTTTGGCAAGGTATCTACATTGCCAACTGCAAAATGGACTCAGAAATGCAAGCTGCACCAAAGCAACACACGGAGGTAATCTGGCAACAAACCCAGTAATTCATAATGAGACATAGGGACATTTAGCAGACGTTTCTTGTGGCGGTAGAAACAGGCAATTTTAATGAGATCGAAGGACATTTAGCAGCCGTCTTTGCTAAAAAAAAAAACAGAAGTCAGGACATATTTCAGTTGTCTTCATGGCAACAATAACAGGTTTTTGTTTTAATGAGACATGGGGACATTTAGCAGCTGTCTTTGTGGCAACAAAACTGCATTTTGAATGAGACATGGGGACATTTTGCAGCTGTCTTTGTTGCAACAAAACTGGGTATCCATAACAAGACATGGGGATATTTTCCAGTCCCCTTTGTGGCGACAAAACTTTGTATGTACAACGAGACATAGGGACATTTTGCAGCCGTGTTTGTGGCAAAAGAACTGGGTATTTTAGATTAAACTTGGGAGATTTTCCAGTCCTCTTCATGGCACCAAAACTGGGTATTTACAATGAGACATGGGGACATCTGCAGCCATTTTTCAGCCTTCTTTGTTGCAACAAAAGCAGGTATTTTTAACGAGACGTTGGGGATTCTGCAGCCATCTTGTGGCAACACAACCGGGTATTTTTGACAAAAAGTCAGGCCATGTTAGTGGCAGCAAAACCAGGTATTTTAAGCCAAAACATGATCTTTTCCTAACCCTAACCAAATATTTTTTAATGTCTAAACCCAACCAGGACTTGAGCGCAGCGTCGCAAAATAAAGTGAAAATTGAAATGTAACATTTCAGCATTTGAAGAAATACAGCGCCTAGATTTAACCTGGAAATCCAAACCCTGCTCGCGCTTCTCTACCTATTAAACCTGCAGCACACTCAGTTCTCTGGAGTCTTTGTCGGGGACTAATAAGCAGCCTTCTCTGAGCTGTGTTTGTGTGTTTATGCTGATGGATGAGACGGGCTGCGCCTCATGTAAAGCAGCTCGACACAGCTTTCCTCTTAGATATGTACCGTGCAAATTATCGTGTATCAGCAGAGCTTAGTGAACCTGCAGAGGGCCCTGCTTCTGTATTTGTCTATAAATGTTGCATCGCATGTATAATAAACCATGTTCCCCCCTTGGATATAATAGAGATGTATGTGTTATTCGCTCATGTCTGAAGAAAAGAGCAGAGTGGATCTTTTCCATGCTGTATCTTCCGTATGCATGTGTGCAGACTTGGTGAAAACACATTAACTCCGGCAGAGTCTGCTGACTTGTCGGAAGTTGCTTTCCTCTCCTGTGGTATTTACACACCGAACACACGCACGCGCACACACACACTCTGAAATTAATGAGAAAACATCTTAATGGAGTGGCTGAGGGCTTCATAAGCAGGCCTGATGATGTTCGCCTACATCGGGCTATTTGGAGATTGAAATCTAATTCACACAGAACCTTAATCTAATTCAAACACCACTACAAAGATTCTCATAATTATGACTGGCATTTAATTATAGATGTTGTACGCCGTGATCGACTTAGAGAGAAACCGCTCTGCAAATTAAAAAAGTTGCGTGGCATGTAAATCATGCTCCATCTGAGCTTTTTCCTTCCATCAGAAGAGGATTGTCTAAATAATTTTGGCTAAATGGCGATAAAAGGCCTAACGTCTAACTTGTCTTTAGTGAGGGAAAATAGATCCCGGCTGATTATAGGCGCTGTCACATTAGCAGCAGGCCTCGGTAGATATGTTGTTGTTCACGGCTGCAGCTCAGACAGAGGAAATGGTGATAAAAGGTGAGGCGGGTGTACAGGCTTTCTAACGGGTTGTCAGTCGTGAACGATGTCGAGTTTTTCCTGAGCAGGCGCTCGCTGCCACAACGGCCGACAGTATCATCCACTTCACTCGCTGCTGTGTTTTCTTATCTGCTTAAAATTCTGCATCATCTGAAGCCTTTTCCACTCTGTGATTTCCAGTGTTGTGCTGCAGCACTTCCAGAAAAGCGTACCGAGCGGATAAGTCACAGGTGATGAATTACAATTTCTACAGTGTTATCATCCTGCATTTACACGCATTTTAAAGTCTGAGACTACGGCCTCATTTGCAGCCTCGTTTCATGCTTTACTTTGTTTGTTTCTCTGATTGCTGAGGATTATAAATTGTGCTGCAGAGCCACTATTGACCATGTTTATGTCGCCTCGTTTTGGTCCGGCTGATTAACTTTGTGTATCAATACACATTCACTGACACTTTTCATCTTTAGTATTTGGCAGGTCGATGTAAAGAGAGACAGAAAAGTCAGTGTGCAGATTAAAGGTGCAGTATGTAGAAATTTTAATTTTAATAATTTTAATTTAATCACTTGTTTCTGCACTATAACTTCAGTGAGAGGGTAGGATCACAGTGTTACAAGTTCTCAACACATAACACTGTTATGACGTAATGAATTTTGTTTGTATTTAGCACCTACAGTACTTTTGCTTAAAGAAACTGTTCACCCAAAACTGAAAATGCAGTCATTATCTATTCACCTTGATGCTGATAGAAAGTCAGGTGAAGTTTCGTAGTCCACAAAACATTTCTGGAGCTTCGCAGCGAAACAGCGTTGCAACACTCTCCTAAACAACTGAAGTCGATGGGGACTTGTTTTAAAATGTTTGAAAAACAACAGAAACAAAACATAAAATAGCTCCACACGGCTCGTCCGCTGTAATCCAGGATTACTTACCACAGAAGATCCCAAATTTGCAAAAAGAATAGAAAAGAAAATCACTTTTTCTTCTCTGCTATGCTAAAAGCTTTAGCACATATCCCGCCTGAAGTGGGTGCACAATCTCAAGTGCACGTCAAGGCTGTAAACAACATCTTTTCAAATCATTTCGGGATCTCAAGGCTTCTGGAGACTTTTATTAAGATGGACAAGCTGTATGGAGCCATTTTATGTTTTCTTTGGTTGTTTTTTTACATTTTTCAAACAAGTCCCCATCTACTTCCATCGGCAAGAGGGTGAGTAGACAATGACTGCATTTTCATTCTTGGGTGAACTGTTCCTTTAAGTACCATTCTGAAGCATGACTTTTACTTAACAGGTGAATAGGACTTATCAAAGGATGGCAAGTGAGCAAAACATGTAAATCAGGACCGGTAATCACATTGTGAACATTTGTTTAATGGTATGGGTGCAAACGGACACAGACACATTTCAGCTGTAAGCCATCGTGAGTGTGAAAGCCATTACAGCACCTGTCATGGACTGATTTTATAGATGCCCTTGCAGACATGGATTTTTCTTTTTTTCCCCCCCGCCTCTTGTCGCCAAATGCACTAGAATTCAGGACAACAATAAAAAAACTCCACTGGAAATGTTCCCATTGGGTGACAGCTAAAGCCCTCGTAGAGATGCCCTCACACCAACCGCAGTCCCGCAGTCGAGGACTCTTTGTTCCAAGACGCGGCCGAAACAATCATTTTTTAGTGTCACAGCCCTTATTTAAAGTGACAAACCCATTAAAAGAACGTCCGTCCTTACCGCTGTGACTGGACGCTTTGCGAGATAATCGCATGCGAACATTTTTTGAAAATGAGCTCGTAGACGCCGCCTGGCCTAGAACGGCACTGACCTGCGAGGTGCTTCTTGTGTCAGCGGTGGCCACAATGAAGAGAGATGAATGGAGGGACCTTCATCTAAAATAGTCCCCGGCCTTCTCTTCTGAGTGTGTTGTCCTACATGATTTCTCTCTCCTCTCCGTCTCATCTTCCGTCTCTCTCGTAAAAAGCCATCTCAGCCTTTATATCCCCTCTTGTCTCTGCCTTTGACTCAATTTTCACATAATAACACTCGGTATTTTTTGCCTGACCTTGCTGCATTAAGGTCACTGTTGCGTAAAATGTGAGTAATTGATGAGAACATTCCCCCCCGACTCCAGTCTCCTCAACAGGTCCGCTCGGATCAGATCAAAGTATTGCACTACATTATTGAAAGGGGGAATATTTGGACATTTTTTATTAAGCGTGAAAGATAAATGGGGGAAAATGAGTCGGCTATGACTCATCAAAGTTTCTGCTCAAACATCATTTAAAGGACAGGAATGGGATGATTTTGCTTTTGGCTCATTACCAGCTTCAGTAAGCTACACTTCCCAGACCTTTCTCTCTCTCTCTCCTTGCCTAAGAGGTGTAATCAACCATTGCAAATATGAAGAGGATATGAATGTACGATTAAATGCTATTGTATAATGCTAATATTAACATTTTGAATTGGCACAGCTGTATTTATGTTGGCGGAGGGAGCTAAAAAATTACACTCGGTGGGATTTCAGTAACGCAAAGCAGCTATAAAACACTGAACTATGAAATACATTTCCAAGTTACAATATAATGTAACATTTCTGTGTTAAAGGGGCATTACGTAGTTTTGGAGAAGAAATTCAAACCCAGAATTTTAATACTTACAATATTAATGAGGTAAGAGAACAAACTCTTTTTCCATAAGTGAATAAACAAGCTGTTCTCAGAGGAAAACAAGGTCCCAGAACACTGTTTGAAGCTAGAAAGGTGGCAGGGTCCGCCACATATAAACAAAGTAAAACAGTGTGTTGTCCTTCAAGGTCAGTTTGTTTATTCAGTCATGAAAACAAACAGATTTAGGCATAAGAAAATCTCTCTTCTGATTAGAATTTCTCCCCCAAAACTACATATTGCTCCTTTAAAATGTGTAAAAACAATATACTTCTGTCATATACTTTATTGAGTAATGTCTTTGCATTATTCCAAATGTTTCCAGCAATGTTCAAACCAGAGAAATATGTCATTTTACTCAAGGGAAGTATGTGTTTCATTTGTGAGCATGCTAACTATATACACATGCAGACTATATACACAAGGGAGGGGGGGCTAACGAGGCACAGGTGTAACACATCAGGGAGGGGTGGGGACACTCACAGTGGCAGGAAAGGGAAACGAGAGGAGAGTTAGTCACCAAAATAAAACAGGAAGCAGAAGAAAAAAACAAAAGCATGACCTGAAATGACACCTGAAACCAAGAATTGTGTTTTCATTATGTGAGAGTGAGGGTTTATATCTACAGAGGGAGCAGGTCAGGTAGCTGATGTAAGTTACTCCAACTACTGACCGGGCTTATTGTGTGCTGCTGGTGTAGTCCTGATGGTGCATGCAGCACAGGAAGCGAAACTGCTGCATTAAAAGAAGTCCAATAGTCCATTTCTTCTCCTCTTTTCTGTCAACAAAAATAACAATCAACAATATTCCCTGTTGATATCATCACAGGTAGTGTTTAATGACATCAGTGCCGTCTCATCATGGAAAAAAAGGTCGTTAACGAACATATTCAGTCGGACTTTTTGTTAACAATCGTGCACATCTGCATCAAATCTGACGAAAACTGCTGAAAAAATACCTTCACCTCCATGTTTTAAGCCTACTGCCTCCTTGTGATGCTGCACTGTGACGACACCTCCCGCTCTTTTTGTGATTCCTTGTGTTTTTACCTGTTCCTATATTGAGGCAGAGCATCAGGAGTGTCAGGACAACGAGCCACACCTGAAGTAACTTCCTGTGATTGCTGCACCTGCTACAAGAGGATATCTCCATGTTGCCCTCTCTCTCTGACTCTCATGCTCCCAACCAGCAGGGTTTGAGTTTGGTTATGTTCACTTTAGCTTTGGTTCAATTTGATTGAATAAAACATTATCTAAAAAGCTTCCCTTTGTGTGGTCTCCCTTTTAGTCGCGACCTTCTGAGTGTATTACCTGCACAGTGGATAACACTGTTGCCTCACAGCGAGAAGGCCCTGGTTTCCAGTCTCGAGGGTCCACCATCAAAACATGTACACGAGGTTAATGAGGTTAATTCTCCTCTCTCGACCAAAGGCACCGGCTTAGATGTGTAGTTGGTCCCTGGACGCTGTACACAGGCTGCCCACTGCTCCTCCGGGATGGGTTAAATGCAGACAACCATTGTACATTGTATGTTATAAATAAAGCTTCTTCCTCCTCTGTTCCTACCAGACTAATGCATTTAAATTGGATGTAGTAGACAAAATCAGTGTTTGAAACTGAGGCACCAGTTGCAGAATTTCCCCTCAAGAGAATATAACAAGCATTGCTGCTCTATAACCTCACTATGTTTATGAACCAGATTGCCTGCTCTGTACTTCGAGGTGTTTCATGGGAGTGAAAAGCCCTTTTTTTGGTTTGTGTTGTTGTTTGCTAACACCGGCCTGAACGCAGGCCAGGAGGTGGGTGGATGTTTTTCGCCGGCTCTCACTCTTTGAGCTCCAAATAATGAAGCCCGTTTCTTTCTCTCTTTTTTTTGCCATAATCAGAACCTCTGCTGAATGATTAAACAAAAAAAGCACTGCAGTGACGGGCTACGGCTTTCTTCTCTTCCTCTGACTCAGCGTACTATTTATTTTCAAATTAGCCGGACAGAATCTCACGCTCTAAAGTATTCATCCGCCGGCACATTAGGAATTCAAATTAATGTCCTATGTTTTTCTGAGGCGTGCTATTAAATGAAATTTGGTTTCTACTAAAAATCCTGTCCTCTTCATTAGTTGCCTAGCAACTGTAGAATTTGTTCGCCAAAAATAATGACGATTTATTTATTTATATTTATTTATTTTCTTTACCTGGCATCAGTGTCTGGAACACCTTGTTCCACATAAACACACCGCTAAGCGATTGATGCATTTTATCCAATAAGCCCTGTGAATTACTGTTTAAAACGACTTTGTGTTTGAACTTGCGGCACCGAGGAAACTTATTAGTCTGTTATTGGTGAATTATTGGCTGAGCGCTGCGCTCGATCCAATTTACCTTTAGTGACAAACATTCAGTGTAAGAACTCTTTCTCAGCTCGGTATGGACCGTGTGATGTGAGCTCAGGACACTAGGCCAAAGCGATAAATAAAAAGTCATTAAAACATCACAGCATTCCTTCGGAAAATATGTGAAATCAACCAGGTCAGACCTGAACATCCAAACGAGCGATTAAACCAGTAGATACTTTGTATTTCACAGTTGGCAACACAGACAGAACACTAAATTTAACTTGTAAAGATAACGGCAGTGATAAGGAATAATGTTTCATGATGTGCAGGGATTAACACCAGCATTTACAGTCGCTAAAGCTCCCACAAAGACTGACTTATAATGAGCAATGAATATTTAATGAGTGAATCTGAGGGAAAATTATGAAGAAAAGGAAAATGAGATGCACGTCAGAAACAACCTTTGATTATTTGCCTTTTTTTCAGTGACAGCTGGTGATCATCAATACATTTTACCGACCCCTTTAAAGATAAAAAATAATATTTAATATGTTAAAGCTGCTTTGTCACGACTGTTGTCATAGTGTAGAAAAGTGGGGAGAGTGTAGGAAAAAACTCAGCTGTTGTTTTGCTTAAAAGGTCCAGTCTGTAGATTTAGAGTGATTCAGGGGCAGAAATGGAGGAAAATATTCATAATTATGTTTACATTAGTGTTGAATCACCTGAATTTATGAACTGGTATGTTGAATGAGCTTTTTATAGCTACAGACTGAGCAGGTCTTCTTCCACGGACTGTAATGTTTCTACAGTAGCTGAGAAGAGACAAACCAAACTCAAGAACAGTTTAGATGACATCATCAGCGTAGATGACATCATCATTCTTGTTATGGTAACGGTGGCGCGTGAAGATACATGTTTTACATTACATTATTATCTTCTCTTTCATCAGCATTGGAGAAGAAATTTGGTGCTTTGGATTAAGAGCGGCAGACTTTGAGACCGTCACGGCAAACGACCGTCCAACCTGACCGGCTGGACCGCCCCAGGGAGCAAGATAGTCCAGGTGTGGACTCAATGGGACTCACGCTGGCAAAACCAACGTGAAGTCAGAGACTGTTGTGCCCACAGAGACCTGTCTCTACCACAACATCTCGGATCAAGCTGTTGCATTCAAAGGGCAACAGCGGGATGAGGTGAGGTGGACTGTGTTTACAACATTGATGCTTGGTGCTCACTCTTAGTCGAACTGAACGGACAGTGTTCCCCTGATGTCGAACTTTTGATGTGAGGATGCCGATCACATTATCATCACCATCATATTGCTGCTGTTTACAGTCACCTGTATATACAGTGTGTTCTGTCATTTATGGAGCATGAAGGAGTATCTTGTAATCCTGCTTGCAAAGCTGCTATTTGTTTCGGTGTTTCTACAACCAGGAAAACAGCAGCCAATGAGCACAAAACTAGACGTGTTTGAATCAATGAAATAAAGGTTTTAAATCACACATGGAGGACATAAAGGTCCCATATCATGTATTTGAGGTCCAACTTTTATTTCAGGTGTCTACTAGAAAGTGTTCACATGCTTTAATCTTCAATAAACACATTATTTTCCCCATACTGTCCGTTGCTGCAGCACCTCTATTCGCCCACGGTCTGAACGCCCCGTTTTAGTGCCTGTCTCTTTAAGGCCGTTTAAGGTCTGCTCTGATTGGTCAGCTGTCACAGGCCTGAGCCGTGTTTCAATATCAGCTCTGCCTGTGTTTTCGCGACCTTGGCCATGCTGGGTGGCGGTGCCTGTACAGTTGTGACATCACAACCTCACAGAAGTCCTGACGGCCCGTTTAAAGGCACAGTTTCTGAATCCATGGATTGAGCTTTTTGATACTTTCTCAGTTTTCATATAGCACCTAGACCTGCTTTATAATCCCAAAAAATGCAAAGCTGACTTTCTACAACATGAGACCTTTAAAGTATAAGCTGCACATGCACAGCTATTTGATCCACTCAGTGTAGAGGATATAAACAAGAGAAGAAATGTGAGATCACGTCTGATTAAGCCGTGAAATACTGAAGTCTTTGACGCCTGCGTCTTGTATTTTACATGGCACCATCCCTCCAAAGCTCGCTCTGTATTTCTGTTAATTGCTCGGCGGTGCTGGCCTGAGAGAGGGCTGCAGAGTAAAAGGAAAAGGAAAAAAAAAAAAAAAAAAAGAGTGGAAGTATAATCACCATCTGTTGTCAAGGTCATTTGCCACACTATAAACACATCCATCACGAC
This sequence comes from Pagrus major, assembly GCF_040436345.1. Lineage (NCBI taxonomy): Eukaryota > Metazoa > Chordata > Actinopteri > Spariformes > Sparidae > Pagrus > Pagrus major. The sequence goes on from NC_133238.1 coordinate 21,095,931, forward strand.
CAGAAAATGTTCACAGTTAACTGGAAATGGAGTCGTTAGTCTTGGTGACATTTCACATTCAATATTTTGGATCATTGTGCAGTATAACAGTGCAGTAAAGACCAGATATAATCACCAGACCAGATATAATCACGTATTTGATCTTTTATTCATTATAGCTGCAGCGCTCAAGTTTCTTTTCAACTAATAAAAATAGCGTTTTGATAAGTCGGCACCACAAGTCGGTCTTAATTCTCGGGATCTAGTACTGCCTCCTTGCTTGACATTCTCTATATAACCTCTTTGAGAATCATCTAGCCAGTCAGGAAAGCTCTTACAAAGGGCAAATCTCCAACATCCTGTCAGTCACGCATGCAGTATTTCAGCTTTGTTTCATCTCAAATGCCAGAGCATCGCTACATCTTCCTCCTGGCAGCTAAACGCAGGTTATTTGGTGGTGAAATGAGCCACGAGACTCTGTACCTGCTTCCCGTTCTGGAAGATACATTCCTTTTGGATTTGATTCACTCGGTTTCACGCCACTTTATTAACAGCAAAACAGTACGTGTAAACCAAAGGCACACCGCCTCGCACTTGTTTCATTAAAAGCAAACTTAGTAACCTGCCATCCTGACTAAATTAGAGATTTTCTTGGCAGGGGGAGTCAAAACAAATTCAATTCCAGCCTGTGTAACTTTAATTAAGCATGATGGACCTGCCCGAGCTCTTTATCATAATTTTCCCTTCTTTGGTGTTCATGTCATGTTCGCTCCTCTGCCCACGCAGGCAGGAAGCGTTTCACCCTACCACAGCTGGACTCGGAGGCTATGCTCGGTTGGTTTTGTAAAGGTGATGTCGAGTAGCATCTTCTGGCTATTTACGTACAGATCAGCCTCCGTACACCTGCAGTACTCTGCTTCCTGTTGACCCTGCTTACACATGCTCATATGTAAGAGCCTAGTTCCTTTCCTCCACTAAGGCCAACTCAATAAGAACATTTACGCTCTAATATACTTATTATTATAATATATTTTGTTGAGTTGGGTACTTACATTATCCCAAATGTTTCCATTTTTCAAACCCAGAGAAATACATATTTTCTATGATAAAATCTTCAATTACCTCGTCCCTGAGCGAGTCACATCAGAGAGATTTATTGGTAATGGTAGCTGGTGCATGCAGAACACAACTCCCATGATCCCACGCTCCTTCACGAAGTAAAACTACATCTTTTGTTTTATTGTTTTGATTGAGGGACCACAGAAATTACACATTGTTGATTAAGACTGCTTTATCTGTCTGCTGCACTACATTTCAGAATGAGGTATTGAACTTTTCTTCATTTATCTGTCAGCTTTAATTAATGGTAACGTTTCAGATTGAGATTAATATTGCAAAATGTGTGAGTGAGTAGTGTAATCATACAGAAGGGTACACTGTAAAAAAAAGGCATTTTATGGACTTTTATCTGTTCATTGCACAGATTTTCCCTGTTTTTTTTAATTACACAAAATGTCCATAAAATTACAAAAATAAACTGTGAATTTACACGTCCAATGTAAAATAACTTGAAAAATCTGTAAATAACACACATGAAATACTTTCGCAAAGTTTTTTTTATTGTTAAATGTTATATGTTAAATTCAAGGTCAATATTGTAATTGATACAATAAGTGCCATTCAACACCTAATGAAGTATTGATTCTGTTGTTAAAGTATATTTACTACACAAGTATTGTGTTGTAACGTGTATACTTATGGAGGTTTTTACAACAGACACTAATAAATGTGTTTTTATCAACTTTTTAGCAACGTATTTCACTAACTAGGTAGCAACTTTACTGTGAATACACCACTTGATGTGATGTGCAGAGTATTTTAGTGCTGAGAGTTGTGGCGTCAAGTATTATTAACAGTGTTTGACCATTTTTAAAAGGTACTTTCATTGTTTTTATACATGTAAATATCCTTAATTAAACATTAAAAGGCCAAAGGACCTCTGTGAAGCTACCTGGATTTGTGCCGTTGTGTGTTTTTTTGTTGTGATCTTTTGCACTTTTGCAATATGTAAAATTGTGAATGCAGGACTTGTAAGGAAGCCTCCTGGGTGCCTTCCTTTGGAGGTTTTCCAGGCACGTTTTCCAACTCATAGAAGACCCCAGGCTAGACCCAAAATAGACTGCAGAGATTACATATCTCACCTGGCATGGGAATGCCTGGGGATCCCCCAGGAGGAGCTGAAAAACGTTGCTGGGGAGAGGAATGTCTGGACTGCCTTGCTTAGCCTGCTGTCAGTAGGACCCAGCCTTGGATAAGCATCAGGAAATAAGCTGATGAGTTAAATATCAGAGAATAGCAAAAGAAAAAATGTCTTTTACAGTTTGTCAAAGCCCAACATATCCAAAAATCCAAATATATTCAGTCTACTGTTGCATAACAAAGAGAAATTACTCAATTGATTATTATAATTAATTGTGAAAATGGTTGCCATTTGTTGCTCAATTAATCGAATATCAGTAATTGTTTGTGCCCTAATGACAGCTAAAACTGTGGAGTTTATGTTTGTGAAGTAATTAAATAAATTACTTAAATTACTTAGTGGAAGTTTGGCCATCATTGGGTGCACTCGCCTGTAAAAATGGTTGTATAATGATTTTCTGTGACTCTGAAGGAGACTTTTTAAGCAATAATTTATTGGTGATTGAAAACCTGACTGGAATTAAAGGATCCAATAATTTTTATAGCTTGACCAAAACTCGAGACTTAAAGTCAGGATATCTCAACCTCTGCAGTGTCAACGTTGACCATTTTAAAAACTCCCTGAACTTTATGAATCGCTTATGATTTCCCTTTTAATATTCATTTTTTTTTAGTGAACATATTCATGCTATATACAGCCAGTGACACAAGCTCTGCAGTTACATTTCCCTTTTTGTTGAATATTTACTGTCTTTGGCTCAATGTTAATATTGGTCAAAGAAGGGGCTACACTGGGAATTATTGTCCAAAGACATATTTATATCGGTCTTAAAGCTCCAGTATGGTAATTAAAATTGTCTTAAGGAGAAAAAGGAGTCCCCCATACTACCTAACTGATGCCCTGCAGATCCATAATTTAAACTTCTGCTGTCTGGTATGAACACTTTCCCACCCTTGGAAGTCCTAAATTAACATATTACAATGTACCTACTTCCATTCAGTGTTCAATTTACTCAATTTATTCATCTTTACGCATACAGTTCGCGCAAATTATGCAATATCCTCAAAGAACCTCCACAGTAAAACCCTCTGACAGCAGACAGAATTCATTTGATTACTTTCCATTTTAGTCCCGCACAATTTTTCGTTGCATACATTAATCAGGATCTCGCCTGTTATCTCCACATCTTTTTTTCTGGAAATAAGTGTGAGTTTCTGCTGCCGATTCTACTCCTCAAAATGTCAGCCGAGTGAAACGCTTGCACACTCAGTCGGAAAGTGGGCCGGCTCCCACACACTCTCACACCCTCGGCCATAACCTGCCTTTAAATTTGTAAACATCACCACAGTGCCCCGCTTACATTTAGCAACAATGATAAATTGTCCGGAAACTTGCCAGAGGCTCTCTGTTATTGGTTTTTAAAGCAACATGAAGTCCCATCGGAGAGCAAGTCTGACCCAATAACAACAGAAATGGATTTATGATAAAAAGGCGCAGGAAATGCTGCTCAGGGAAAGCAGGCGACGGAGGAGGGAGAGGCTCTTTGGGGAGAGGAAGCAAACTAAAAACTTCGATTTTTGTAGCGCTTACATATTTTTTTCATCTCGATGTCTGAGAGGTTCTGAAGACCAACATTGAACAGCAGCTTCAATAAACATTTCTATAATATAATAATAGCTTTTATGGCAGCAAGAGAGCTACTTACCTTCAGTTGTTTTCTCCTGGTTTCTTTTCCTGTTGTTGAAAAGCTGTATATGAAAGCTGTCATTAAAATCAAATCACCCAGGAGGATGTTCTTTTCTTTGAATACTAATATGATGTCTAATTAGCATAATGCATACGCAGCCTCCTGGGTATCATTGCTAATTAAAGACTGAAAGTCTTTGTAATTTCGAAAAGACACGTGTTTTTATCTTCACATCTCTGCCAGACTACATTTGTGTGGTGTACTCATCAGATTTAAATGTTCAAAGACGATCATTTAAACCTGCATACATTTTTTTTTTTTTGTCACCTGTGTGCAGCGCTGCAATGCAAAGCCCGACATTGACATATTATCACCCTAACCTAATGTGTCACTTCATCTTTTTAGGTGTACCTCAGGTAAAAAAGGCTAGCAAGGTTTTGCAAAAAACACTGCATATATTATAATAATAATTTAAAAAAGAGATAGAAAGGAAGTAAAAGGGATGTACAGAAAGGGAATTATGTAAATGAGATGTAAAAAAGAAGTAACAGTAACTAAAAAAGAAATAGAAGGAGGTAAAGACAAAAAGGAAGTAAACAGGAAGTAAATAAGGAAGTAAAAAGAAAGTATGGCAAGAAGTTAACAGCAAATACAGGAAGTAAAAGGAGTTGAAGAAGGAAAATAAGTAAAGAGGTATGTCAAAAAGGAAACAAAAGAGACATAAGGAGAGATCAAGAAAGGAAGTAAATGGGAAGTAAAAAGGAAGTACAAGAAGTGGAATGAGGTGAAGACAATGGATTTTAGAAGAAGGTACACAGGAATTAGAAGAAGGTGAAGAGAAAAGGGAAGTAGAGAAGAAAGTAAAAAGGAAGTAAACGTTTGTAAAGACAGGAAATACAAAGAAAATAAAGGGGGCATAAGGAAGTAAAAATGAAGTAAAAAGAAATAACAGTAACTAAAAGAGAAATAAAAGGAAGTAGACAGGAAGTAAAAAGGAAGGAACTCAAAAGAAAGTTTACAGGAAGTAAAATTAAGTGTGTATAGCAGAGGGTGATCTTTGACTCTCTACGCAGCCGACTTTAAGTTTCCTCAAACTTCCAGGATATTGAAACTGTTCAAGACACAATACATGCTGTCCAATACCTAATCGTATATCATATAACACTTGAAGCTGCTGCCACAAGAAGATCTTTGTGGGTGATGATCAGCAAAAATAAGAGGCTTTCACAACTAAGAATAGAAAGTCATTGAGTGTATGCGTGTCATTAAGACTCTCTGCCCTTAGTGCTCTAAATCCAGAGCTTGGTGTGTGAATCAGGACAGCATTATCAAGCTGTCACCACACACTGAGGCTTAAATCCCACAATGTCAGACCCTGGTTGGCCCTTGACATGAGAGTCCAGTCAGTCAGGAAATAGTTCTGCCATCCACCACTGTCCTCTCACTCACCCCGTGCGTCTGCATTGTTAATGTTAAGTTGATGTGTGCACATTAGAGAGCGCTCCGCTCTGCTGCTTTCACAGCGGTGTCACAGCACTGTGAGGTGGTCAAGAGCTCCGGTTGCCGTCAAACTATTCACCGACCAATTATATATGCTGGGGCTGCCAAACGGGGCTGCTTCCTTTCTGATGTGTTTGACTGACACTCACAAACACACAGTAAGGAAAACTTTTACACCCTTTAACATCCAAATAAACAGAAACTAACATACTTACAGAACAGAGTTACAAGGGGTAATGGTTCAAATCTCACCCTATGAAATGGGACAACCTTTCAAGACTCAGTTTCAAGACTCTCACATGTCAACAGTTCTTGTCACAGGCGCTTGTTGAAACAGATGCGATCAGGCATTTTAAAATATGCCATATTATCACCATGCCACTTGTCATTTGTCTGACGGAGATAGAAAAGCATGGACGCTCCCAATTCATCCTCAACTTCATGCTATCAATCAGGCACTAAAATTAGAAGAGGTGTACCAAGGGCAGCGACTTTCGTGGCTGGACTTTAGTCAAAGGTCAACTTTGTAAGAAGAGTCAAGTTTTTTGAGTCTCATTCCCAGCTCGTCAAGTACTGAGGCTTTGGGATTAAAGGTTGGTTCGGTTGCCATCCCAAAGCATCAGTATTTGACGAGTTGGGAATGAGAAACTTTGGGGGACATATACCATCAAAGGGGGGAAAGGCAACCTCAAAATGTGGGATTGTGATGCCAAATAAGCAATAACAATGTAACTTTAGCTACCTAGCTAGTTAGCTATCGAGACATTAGCCGACTATTAGTGGTTTTGTGATGACTTTACTGATAGATAGTAAACTGATAGTAAAAGCTTTGCAAGTGTCCATGCGTTTATGTTGACGACAACGGATGACGTTCGAAAGGCCTTGAAGGGTTGTCCCATTTCATAGGGGGGATTTCAACCACTACCCCATGCAACTCTAATCTGAGGGGCAAGGGTGCACTCAAAAACGAGGGGGATTAGGGGTAGGGGTAAAAATTGGAAATAGGATTGAGCCTTAAACACCCCCATTCACACACACACTCCTTAGCTTCGAGTCATGCCATCCTTCAGCACACAGTCATGCTTCATCCCCTACTGTGGATGAGTGTGTTGGCATGAAAGTTTGATTTATCCTCGTAATATCCATCAGGTCAGTGGGACCTTGGGAAGGCACGGCCATAAAATCAGGGCTCTGGCTGGGCCTTTTTAATACAGTCTCAGTAAAATGGCTGAAGGTCAACGGCACTCTCACTCAATCAGATAGAAACGGCTCCTGCAGCTGGAGCAACTGTTGTTGCATTAAAGTTTGGACTGATACACTGCAGCACCACTGCTCTGAATAAAAGATGTTTGTTCACCCGGAAGAAACAATGTGTGTAAGATGTTCCACAGCTCTTAGAGAAAGATGTCTCTCCCACGGTGAAGCCATTACTCTGAGGTGAAAGATATCAGTCCTGTAGTTGGTACACAGTAAAAGATGTTGGTCCCCAGTAAAAACACTGAGTAAGAGCTTTGTTTCCCAGTAGAAACACCTCCAATGCGTCTGAGTTTTTTGCCTTACTTGCTCTGAAATGTCCACAAACAGAGCTCAGAGCTTAAGGAAACAGATCCTTCATCATCTGCTGAGTGAACGACCAAAGCTTTGGTTCCACATATTAAACAACGTAAAGTCAGCTTAAGCAAGCATCTTGTGTGAATTCTATAGACGTTGCAACCCACTGGCAGAAGCTGGCTGATCTATTGCCAAGCTTTATGTAACCTAAATTTAAAGTCTGTTGGTGTATGTGTTGAAGATGTGTTTTGAGGGATGCGAAGGGTTTTAGGAACAGTCTGGTGTGCATGGCCTCTCATATATGCACATTTTGTGAGGCATTTCTAAAGAACATAATGAGATTTACATATAATTTAATGATGATAGCAGACGGAATCAGGCTTTAATTACAGGATTTTAGTGACCTGTTTTGTGTGCTCTTGGGGCGATGTTTGGGTACCACTTTCTAAGAAGGCATTGTTTATAAAGGGTTTATTGGTTCGAACTGATTTTGACTGAGCATTTACAAACGATCTATGCCTCAATTACAAACCAGAAGAACTTTTGCGCTGCCAAAATCTCTTGACTGTTTGTCTTTTACAAAGATTCAAACTAGGGATTTTCCTCACGACTGTCTAACCTGATGTTTAAATGGAAGTTCAAACCCTAACTAACCCTAACATTTTAACCCAAACCTAGCCCTGTCTGTGCCCTAAGGGCCGCATTCCTTGTCGTTTATGCTTTCAAATGACATACTTGGACTATAGCCCTGACCCCTACCTTTATCCTGACCCTAAACAGAACCATTACCCTAACCTCAACAACTGACGTTGCCCCAACCCTAACCTTCCCCTACCATTTATTTTACACTTAACACTTAACCAGCATTGTTAACATTGTAATGGACACTTTTCATAAAACGACGTTTGACCAGGAAGACACAACATTTCAACACAAATGATGTCAATATGTATTAAAAAAATTATTACATTAATAAAATAATAATAATAAGTTTAACCAACTGGTATTTCTGGTGTCGACTAGTGAGGGGAGCAGCTCTCAGTCAACTAATTGACTAATCGCGCCCATCTCGTCTTCTTATCACTTTTAATATCAGCAAAGTTTGTAAATATATAATAATGAAAATGAGTTCTAAGTTTCAAGACAGGTTTTCACTGCTGATTTCTAATGCTGACACTGCTCTCTGCATCAATGTTATCTGCCATCTAACCCTTCTACATATGATTGAAGCAGTGGTATCAGTGTCTCACTCCTCTTTAAAGTTTATCTGTGCTCATACATTTTTTGTTTCTTTAAAGATTCTTTATGCCAGATCTAAAGCCGCTCCCCAGTGTAAATCTAACGCTCTTGGTACGTGTAGGAGGGAGCTGCTCCATTCTCATAAGTGAAAATCACTTGGAAATGTTGTAAAATAAGAAACAATAATCCATAGAAACCGCTCATATCAAGACACATTATTGTTAATATCTCAGAAAACAGACCACTGATGCCAGACAGCATTAGAGTGACCAGAAAATGAATCCAAAACCCACCACAGTAGAGCAAACAAGTACAATTGGTAGAATCACTGAGGCAAACTGTTTTTAATGCTACAGAAATTACTGTTGAGACACTGCTGTCAAAATAGGTGTGTTCTCCAGCAGAAACACTGCCTGTGAGGTTTAACAGAATAAAATTAATTGTTTCTCTAAGCACAGAGTCAAATACACTTGGAATTAGTTTGTTTTTCAAAAGACAGTCTGAAAGATGCAAAAGCAATGTTTGTTTGTTTTGCTATAACTTGTCATCAGGAACAATGACACAGAAATGTTGTTTCTTTAATATTTTGATTGCTATGATCAAATGATTTTCAAGAAAACCATCACGAGGACGAATCATTTTTCTGAAATGCCTCTCGATGTGAAAAAAAGCCCAGCAGCTGCACTGTTTTTATGATCACACTTAATCACTATCTGATGACTTATTGAGGTTCCTGTCATTGTGTTTTGTTTTGGCGAAGAAATTAAAACCGTATTCAGAGATTTCAGCTGAAAGCACACGCTGGTGGAAAAAACAAACAGAAAGAGAGAGCTGCAGAAAAAGGGGATAGTTGTGATTAATCATGCTTAAATTTCCTTCCGTCAATTTTGGGAGCGCCTCTGATGGATGAATAATATGTGATGTTCACAGCTTAATTATATATGGAGAGCATTAAGAACTGGCTGCCAGCATGATCCAGAGGGACTGAAATATGTTCTTAACCACAGCTGCCCTCCTCTCATTCAATCTGATATCCGTCATAGAAAAATCTATATGGAATATGTAACTTGTTGTCTGGGTGTCTTCATGTGGTGTACATTTAATTTATGCACATTAACAGAATGATTATTGATTAGAGCTACTTTAACGGTTCAATAGAACTCAGTAAAAAATATTTTGCTGATTTGTGTTATATCAGCGCACTAACACAACTAAGAATCAGTGTGTCAAACAGTAAAAACATGTTTTTTATATTGCCGGAACACTGGCACCTAGTTGAATCATTGCTAATTTTCAATATAAAGTTCAAAAGTTAAAAAACAAAAGAAAAAACCTACCATCCATTTGTTTTTATCGGGTCTTGGTGAGCCATCCAGGAAGCAGTTGTCCACTATATTATACTGCACGGGACCCAACCCAACAAAATTCTCTACAACTGCCAGATCGTGCTACAGTCAGGCTGATATCATGTAGTCCAAACCCAGCATAAAGCAAAGTCAAGATAACGGCATTCAAAAAATTAATGGCACCTACGGCTGTTCTCGACTTCCGTAAGGATGATCAACGGTAATGTTTCCTTTGATTGCAATTGGTAAGAAAGTTGATTCCTGAGTCTGGGGTCAGCCGCCGTCCCAAAGCATCAGTATGTGGGGGAAAAAAATGTGAGTCTTACAAATTGGACCCTTAAATACCTGCTGCTGATGAGAGACAGAACAAACTCTCAAATCTGAAAAATATAAAGTATGGATGGCACAGCTAATGTACTCAGACAAACCATATGTTGATGAGACAAAAGCAGCAGCTTCTCAATGAGTGATCCAAAAAGAAAAAAGTGCACATTTTTCCTTGTGAGGAAGTGTCAGGCCTGCTTACTGTCATTTAGGATGACCTTGTCACTCGCACTTGGCAGATCTTTGAATTACATCCCACAGCACCCCCCTAATGCTATCATTACCATTATTAATGGGACATGACACAAGTCGTTGCCACACATAGCGCTCTCCCACAACCGAGGAGTAATGGCTTTCCTCTGATGTAATGCCGGCGGTTTCTTCGTTAGTATGTCAGGAAGTCAAATATTGAGAGTGCAATACTTGTGCTGCAGACTTAATGCGAGTGTGGTACAGGGGGACTTGAAGCAGTAAAATCCAATTTCATCTGTGGGTGTGCGGCTGTGAATTAAATGCCCCCATCTGTAATTTGTTTCGAACACATCGGCTTTACCAATATTATCTGGACACTGATTGAAAAGGCAACGCAGTCCGAGGTGCTCAAGTTCATCTGTGGGCGTTCAGTAGGCAGCGCTGTGGTCAATATCTCTGTGGGGCGTGTTTTGTCTGACTGTAAATCATTCCTAATTACATGTAAATTATGCAGCAGATTCAATATTAACTTGCTCTTTATACATGAGGTGGAATTCATCTTATAAACAATATCTTCAGCTGTCTTTAGAATACTCCACTGTGACTACTGTGCAGCCTTCGCTGAAATTATTTTCCTACATATTATTTAAAAGTTGAAGTGCAAAGAGGTTTGCATGGTTACAATTGACAGTTTTCAGAAAGGCTTGCAACACCTTGAGAGCATAAAGAAGTGAAAAAGTCTGGTATTTTTACAAGGAAAAATCTTTTCATCATTTGATTGTTAACCTGTCACCTGCGTGGTAAAAAAAATAGCCAACAATAACATTGAAACTAAAAAGGAAAGTTTTCATGGCCTTTCAAGCACATTGCTTTAATGTTGCATAGACTTCAGCTTTTTAAGAGACATTTTAATATTTTCCCATGTAAGAACATAGAAATATTATACAAACAGATGCCTTTACTTTATTCATTTTTATTTAAAAGCAACTTAAAGGCATGCTTTGGAGTATTTGACCACTGGGACGCTCAGGAGTTTTTATGAGTTGTTTTTTGTTTCTGTCACAGGGTTCACATTATTACACTGATTGACAGTGGCTGGTGGTGATGTGCCAACAAAGGCTAAGAGCAAGACTGTAAGCTAGCTAACACAATTTAAAATACTTTTAAAAATTGGATTTTTATGAATATAACATGAGTAACACTGAATATCAACATAACTTACCAAGAAAACTTACATGGTACCTTTAAAGGTTTGATATATTATTGAAACTTGATCCCTGTATTCTTATGTTTTGGTGTTTAAATCAGTCATACTTTCCAAAAGTTTTTGAATCCGTCCAGTAGATTGCCTCAGCTGGCAGCTGTGACGCAGCTGCAATGTAATCCATCGGGGCACCTGCGACCATCAATGTTACATCGACTAAAAGTGCTTGTTTTTGCCACGTTGGCTGAGGTTATTATTCGTGTTATTATTATAAGTATCCGACAAAATTACAGAAACAGTTACGACAGAGATAGACCTCTACAGTTTCACTTGCCAAGATATTTCAAAACAAGTAAAAATATGTAGTCCAAACATTAGTGGGTTCCACAGATGTTTTAAAATGGTCAGACTAAAAACAAGTACATTTGTGTGGAGACAAAGAAAAGACTTAATTATTTATTTTGTCAATATTTATGGAAATGTGGTTAAATTCAGCAAATGCTAGTGCCATTGTCTTGAAATAAAGTTGTATGTTTAGGAAGTATATCTTGAAAACTGTACAGCGCTACGCTAAAAACAAGTATATTTCTCTAGATAAAAAGAAAAGATTTTAGACAAGCATTAAATTACTCAGAACCAATTATAAAAATGAGTAACAAAAGGAAATATCTTTCAGCTTGAAACAAGTGGAATCCTCCAACATAAAACTGTCGGGTAAGAAGCAATAAATTGTCAGCCAAGAGTCTGGCTCTGAAATCTAGCGAGAGGTGAGTGAGAGGAGAGTTTACCTCAAGGATCTGCAAGCAAAAATTTATTTTTCAAAGTCATAGAGCAAAACTTCTCCTTGAACGAGACTGGTGTTTCTGGTTACGAAAAGGATCTTAATATTCACTTCACAGACAGGTCTATCTCTTAAAAATGTTGTTAGACACCTTGAATGACAACTAGCCTGTCAGTTGTAAAAACAAGCACTTTTAGTGGACGTAACTTTGAATGGCAGAGTTGCCCCGAAGGATTGCATCACAGCCATTGCACTCATGTTGCAGTAGCCAGCTGAGGCGATCTACTGGACCAATTCCAAAATCTATTGGTAAGTATGAATCATTTCCACTCCAAAACATGCAGATATAGGATCTCGGTTTTAAAATACCAGAATTGGCTTTCACCTTGGTGCAGGGGTGTAAAAATGTACTCAGTAAACTGGAGGGTGTAGCCACAGATGCAGCACAGGACACTTCTTACCTCTACAGCCACATCTGTCAGTGATGTTAAGTGTGGCCAAATGTGCAACCAGAGAGGGCAGTGAAATGCAGCTTGTCACCCTTTGTTCCTAATAACAAGCTCTTTGTTATTACAGTATTACCAGCGATTGTTTCTATGTGGGTGTGGGCAGTTTTATATTTGGCCCTGTGTTTTTTATCCAGCTGAATGTGAAGATATTACAGATTTGTAAGGACAATAAAGCTGAATTTCAGAACGAGAAGATATCATCATTGTGCCTCAGGCAGTTATTTTGTAGTAGTAAGCTGTGTGTGCATGTGTGTGTGGTAGGGTGAAGGATGAGGGTTATGAATCTTTTGTTACTTGTGAGGACCACTGTGTTAGTAGCCCTGTTATAGGCTACATCTTAATGACTGCACTGCTGCTATCTATTCTATGGAATGCTAAAGGTCAGATCAGCATCTTAATGTGCTTTCCCCCCGCCTCCCGACCCAGATGCAAACCTTGGTCACTTGGATCAGAGCCATGTGGCGTGTTCAGTTGCCTGCAGAATATATAAATCAATTTTCCTTTAATCACAGTTCATTTAATTAAACCTTGACATTTGTCTGAGCACCCGTTGCAAAGGATCACCAACAGCAGATGAGTCTATAGCTGAAGGCTTCATCATAACTATCAAAACAGCTTCGGTTGAGCAGCTTTAAGAAAAGATGTTTGGTGCAGAGAAACTGAACAGACAGTGTTGGGAGCTGACCTGCACAACATGGCCAAAAGTATGTGGACAGCCAAGCATTTTATATATATATATAGTTACTGAATGTTTCATTGAATACTCTTCTGCTCTAGCAGCCTCAATTCTTCTGGCAAGAAAAAAATGGGTTGATTGATTCATTTTTTTTTTTTTTTGATTGATTGATTGATTTTCGAGCACCAAAAAAAGAACCTGAACAAAACAATATAAATAAAAACACAATAGGCGACGGAGGCCAAAAGCCCAATGGGACTCCCAGTTTTGGTGAGCCTAACCTCTAAACCTAACCCTAACCCTTTGGAGATGGTTTCCCCAATTACTCAGCATTTGACTTGATCTTGTTTTATTTAGGTCTTTGGATTAATTTGTTTTGTTTGTATACTGCTCCCCATAATGAGTTCCAATATCTGTTCATGTGCTAACATTGAGAAGACAACTTGAGCAAGAGCCTCCCATATATCGATGTATATTTGTACTACGGGTTACATTTTTTAGTTTGAAACCATAAAGTCATTATCCTTAAACATAACATTACAACAGCGCTGTGTTGGCGTTGTTTAAGCTACTGGTGAGACAATGAAATAAGATCCACAAAGTCCAGTTGGAGTAACAGATTAATGTATTCAGATTGTCAGACACAAAAACACTTGACACTGATTTGTAATATTAACAGATGGGATTTTGCAACTCTGGAGAGTTATCATGGTGGCAACTGCTTAATCTTTTGTTGTGACTATTGGGGCAGAAATTCTGCACTTCCATGTTTGTGATTGGCCAAAAGTGCATGTTGCCAGATGACGCAGCAAAAGTTGAGCATGGTTCAATTCCTTCCCGGATGATCCTGCTTTTTTTTCCCAGAGCCCTCTGTCTTGGCTGCCCTGCTGCACTGATGGACTGTGTCTCCATTCAAATGAACAAGAGGGCTGCATGTTTTTCACACCCCTGTTGGTCTGAATATAGCCTCAATGAGCTCAATGTTGGTGGACAAGGCGTGGCTCACAGTTGGCATCTCAATTCATTCTAAAGGTGTTGGTTGAGTTCTGCGCAGGCCAGTGAAGTTTTTCCACAACAGATTGTGAAAACCATTTCTGGATGCTCTCTTTGTGCTCGGTGGCACTGCCATGTTGGAACAGAAAGGGGTCTTCCCCAACAGTTGCCACAGAGTTGGATGCACGATATTGTCTATGACATCATTTAAGATTTCCCTTAAATGGAACTAATAGGCCGAGCCCAAAACTTGGCAAACAAACCCTGAGCAAAAGTATACAGACAAGAGATTAGAAACACTTTTGGCCACATTCATTTAAATCAGGAGATATCAGTTGGAAAGTGTATCATAATTGAAGTTGGCACCAGAGAAAACTATGGAGATTGGACCGAATCCGTGTATCATTCGTTCATTCGTTTTTCAAAATAAAACCAAAAATAAGAAAACGAAAAAACAATTCCTTTTCTCAGTATTCGTTTCCTAAACTAAAATGAAAAAACGGATAACGACTCGTTTTTTTCAGTTTTCGATTTTATGCTCAAATGAATAATGGAAAAAACGGATAACGAGCGTTTCCCGTTTCATGTGCAAGCATTTGGTACCTACACCGGAAATTACCGTCACCCGGAAGTGGCCTGGAGCAAAGCTAACGTTAGCAGAGCCAGTCAATTCTCTGACGTTACCAGAGCGTGGTAGAAATCTCGGCATGCGTTTTACCATCCTCAAAAAGCTGTCCAATTATATCTGCATGATCCTCAAGTCCTGCCATTATTTTTGTTTTGCGCGCCCTCGCAGTACAGAGACAGAGACGGTCACTTCCGCTTCCGGCTCATTGAACTTTTTTCAGATCAAAATGGGATAAAACATGAAACGGGAAACGCTCGTTATCCGTTTTTTCCTTTATTCATTTGAGCATAAAATCGAAAACTGAAAAAAACGAGTCGTTATCCGTTTTTTCATTTTAGTTTAGGAAACGAATACTGAGAAAAGGAATTGTTTTTTCGTTTTCTTATTTTTGGTTTTATTTTGAAAAACGAATGAACGAATGATACACGGATTGGACCCAATCTATGTGAAGCACCTTCATTATACATGGGACCATGAAGATACGAGAGTAGTCGGGATCCCCTGGAGTTGAGACGCTTTTGGTGGTGGAGTAAAACCAGCAGGTGGTTGATGGAAACTCGCGAAAGTTGTGGTGGTGATGGAGAGGTGTTGCGTTGATCCATAGGAGGTCTGAAAGACAGAGCGACAGGCAATGACATTGCAATAATAGAAAAAAAATATGCAAGCATAAGGATCATTGGTCAGTTATGGTTACGTTAGAGTTTGTGAATATAGAGGACTTTGTCAGCGCAAGGAAACGAAATTCATGAAAAAGATTAAAGCGGGAAGAAGTAGTAGAAATTCACCCACAGATGAATCAAAGCCAAGCAAGAGAGATCAGCCAAAGCTTCTCTACTATGAATAAATTACTGTTTGGAGCAACAATACCGGCTTGAAAGAAATGACGCAATGAACATAGACATAGGAGAAAAAAGCATCACGATAGCAAGAGATGAATTTTAAGAAGAGGAGCTGTCTATGTCTTGTTACACCACAGTTGATTAAAACAGCAACGGGCGAGATTTTTATATAGAAACACACCAATCTGAATCAAAAAGTTGAGTGTACAGGAACATTTTTCATTTCAGTCTTGGCTTTCAATTTGTCTCCTCCTGTGGGCAAAGAAATAACCGTAACTGGTCGCAGCATGAAATCAACATTATTTTAAATAAAGCATGTTGGAAACTGGAACTTCGGATCAGAAATGTATTCAAGAGGCGACCGTGAGATTGAGTTTGGCAGAACATGAAGCTCTGACACAGTGTGAGATCATTGTGCCCTGAGGAGTCATTTTAGGTTATTGTTTCTGTCACTGGTCACTTTGTCTGAAGAGTGCACTGACAGTGGTTCAGCAATCTGAATGACATGTCAAGTTGTCCTGATTTATCATGCAGCACATCTATAACAACAGGTGAGAACTAGTATGTGTACTAGCAGCTATTTTGCAGGCCTTGAGAACAGTTTCTTTGCATAACCCTCATCCTTCTTCAACTTCTGATGGTTAACATAATAGATCTTTTGTATTATTTATAATCAGAGGCTACATTTTCTTCCACAGTGTAGCAGTTAGATTACTCTCCCTGTGCATGTCGCCCAGCCCAACGTTTCAGCCTCAGTGCAACAACAAAAAGAGCTTCCTTCCCTCCACCTCAGAGCGTAGCTGCCACTCCAACACAGTAATTACCTCGTCCTTCTTTACTGCTAATGAGAAGGTAAAATATGAGCGTCTGGCAACCGCAGTCATTTGCGACCCCAGCTCGCTCCCTGCAGGAGGAGAGAGCGAGAGGGAGGGAGACTAATTTCAACCCCCAGGCCACCGCTGAATGATGCCATCCGTCGTCAACCCACCTGTACATGCTATCCTGCGTAACCCTGGGTCTGTGACGTAGGGATAACGAGTCTGGCAGGGGTGACTGGAATATGAACTTCCCCAAATCAAATAAAGAAGACACAGAGGTTTCCTAACATGTAGTAGCATCTAAGACTGGCTTCCAAGCCAAGAAACACTTTCAACGCAGATCTGCTTGGCCTTGGAAGCACTACTAGGGTACTACTGTAGGTAGTAAGAGTCTAATATTCACAATTATGTTTTCATTAGTGTATAATCACTGGAAACTAAGAGTCATTATGTTCGCCATGGATGTGAGATACAGCGTCATTCTCCGGAAGCTGCTTAGTGACGCATGAAGCCAAAAACAGTTTGACTCTCCAGGTAAAAAAATGAGCTGGATCTTGCGCATTGTGGGGCTCAGCCAAGCCGCTTGTTAATTTAGACCCAGGCTAACTGCCATGTTTCTACAGTAGCCCAGAACGGACAAATCTAACACTGAATTTTAGTGGCCAGCGCAGGGGAAGTTTGAAACAAGGGATTGCACTAAATCCTACACACTCGACCTTTAAAATAGAGCAGGTAAAACACATTGTTGTGTTGAAAACAGAGTCTCTTCCTTACTATGCCTCCATGCACACCTCTCAGCAATAATTTCAGATCAGTGTGTTGATTAGTGATAGGGGACGTTACCTGGAGGTGATATTAGATCCCAGAAGTGTTTGTAAAATAAAGCAGGAAGTCCATCTGGTCCGGTTGATTTCTTGTTTGGCATTTTATTCAGGGCTTTGTATAGTTCTTCTTCAGAGGTAAGGGGTGAGTCAAAAATCCTGGCTTGTTCTCTGGGTAGTGTTGGTAAGTTTAGGTTATTTAGAAAGGTGTCTATTTTTGATTGGTCAGGGTCATGATCTGAGGAATACAGGCTGCTGTAGAATTTATGAAATACATTATTTATATCCTGTGGGTTGTGGGTGATGGTACCTGTAGAATTAAGTATGGATGGGATAGCTGCTTTCTCTTTTTTTGAATTGCAGTAGGTTAGCCAGATATTTGCTTGTTTGTTACTGTGTTGAAAGTTTTCATACTTGAGCTTTTGGGTGGGGAACTGTGTCTTTTGGTGTATGATGATTTCGAGTCAGGTTATGAGTTGGTTTAATTCAATTTGTAATTGTTCACTAGGGTCATCAGTATGTTGTCTCATTGGGTGTTTGATTCTTTCCTCAAAAGTGCTCACCACTTCGGCAAAGCTTGATGGGCCTACCGTACTTGCCAAGGGATAAGTGGATGATCACAGTTCGGGGGAGGGGTTTAGCTAATGTCACAGACTATGTACCACATTGACATTTCTGCAAAATGTGTCATATCGTGTTCACTTTACATGTTTATGACCTGACTTCCATTTCCAGAAGTTGAGGGGATGGTAAGCAAGAAGGCTGCCAAGCCAATAACTATTAAGAATTCTGGCCTGACTAGATGACCAGTATTGAACTTTGAATGAATGTTATTTTGCTTGGGGTCTGAGATAAACAATAGATTGGGAAATACGACTGACATCACACTTGATAAGAACACACACACATAACCGCATGGACACTCCAAATCAACACGTAGGGCCAAGTCAACCAGGATAAACACACATGCACAAGCATACACGCACTCCCTCACACAAGACTCAGGAGTTACTGGAAAGTACATGAAATACTAGGAAAGATATGGAACAATGAGACAAAGGTCATCGTGACATTTTGATAATGGTCTAGGTCATCACTACGCAAGTGTGATTGTGCAAGCAGATTTCGAGGCACATAAATGTCTGGTCAGTCCAGGAATAAACAGAACCCACTTTCTACAAACCTTGCCTCTGTGTCGTCTTTCTGAGAGTTTCGGCTTCAACAGATACTATTGTTGTATACATTCTCTACAACATGACCACTGTTCGAGACAAGACTGACACAACTGGATATTTTTAAGGTAGTAGTAGTTGGTAGTTGGGACATCACCGGCCATGTTTGTGGTGACCAAAACATCATGTTATCCTAACTTTAACCAAGTGGTTTTTATGCTTAAACCTAACAAGAGTGTAAGCACAGAGTTGTCATAAGATAATAAAAAATTGGACCAAAAGAAACAGAATCTGTGGTTTGCAGAAACTCACATAGCCAACATTTATTCCAGCCACTGTGTTGGAAGGCACACAGTTTAAAAGAAATAAAAAAGATACTTCTCTTTAGAGTAACACTCGACATGATTTAAGAGTTACAATAGATGATCTCAATGTGTGAATGCCACTTAAATCTGATCTCTCAAAGGCACCTTTCACCTCTTATCAGCAACAAAACATGAACATTCAAATACCATCAAAATGAAATGCATGCTTTATGGGCCTGTAAGACTCTTCATTCACCAGCCAATACATATTCCCATGTCATCACCGCTGTCTTCAGTCCCATTATCATTTTTTATCTGATGGGAAACAAATCAAGGTTTCTCCAGTGTCAGGAACAAAAGCCATTTTCATGTTGAAGGTTATGGAAAAGCATAGTAATGTAAGTGAAAAGATTATATTGGTGCCCTTCGGATAGACTCCAATGTCACACATGAGGAGACAAAGAATTTCATCACAGCCGCATTGGTTTTTGAAGGCAATCAGAAACATTTTATGCTTCTTGTGGAGCTTCGTATTTGCCATAAAATCTTAGAGATTGACTCCAAACCCTTACCACAGGGGTGAAAAAATCCTATTAGATTGAGAAACAGCAAGGGACATTGAAAACGTATTAGCAATAATAACAGAGATTGCTGAATGCCTTGCATTCAGTGCGACTATTTTAGTGGAAATGATACAGCCAGGGGATGAAAAAATTTAATTCATTTCAGAGGATCATGTAAATGCTAATGTTTACTGGTTATACAGACACTTCCATTAGAAAACCATTAGCAGGACTATTACAATGATTAACTTAAAATTGACTCACCGCATCAATTCACTGATTCACTGATACCACTGACCGTATTGCAATGTAGTTATCAGATTATGAAAGGAGTTGTTTCTGTAGCTGTCCAATAAACTTCACTCTCAATCTGTGTAGAAGAGTTGTCTCCGAGGGACTAACTGCATTTAGACACCACAGATTGGTAGATGTCAATATCACGTTATTGCAAGAAATCCTTTGGCCTGACCTCTAGTTTCAACAAGAAGGAATTCAGTTCAGCTAATGCAATTACAGCCAGATACACACTGATTAGTGTTACACTTAGTTTAAGTCAACTTGAGCACGTTTCTCAGATGGAATCGTGGTTCATTTCCCAGAGGTCACACTGAGGTTAACTTCATGCCACGTCAAAGTGATCAATGACGAAGAGTGAGGCAATCTAATCTGCTCAATTTGTGCACCGATGCATGCGCTAAAAGGCAAGACGAACACACACACAAAAAAAACCTTGAACTTGCAGCTACTCTGGTTGCCTTTCAAACATGCTGTAATGCTGTTCCTCAGGCAACATTTAGAGGTTTTAGGGCTTCTTTTTGGGGCTTTTTCCAGTCACTTCTTCAGTCCAAACAGAAGTGCTTGTTGGGTGGTTGATCAGCATTAGACAACACTTCCATGCACACCTTTCTTGCATTGCAAATGGAGTGGCTGCATCTGATCATTTTCACCCCTCTCCTAAACCCCTCTTCATCCACTGAACTTGATCCTTATCAACTGAACTCGACCCTCATCCTCATCCACAAAACTCTATCCTCACCCTCATCCACCAAACTGGTCTCTCATCCTCATCCAATGCAACTTGACCCTCAGTCTCATCCAACAAACTCGACCATATCCTGATCCACCAAAATCGTCCTTATCCTGATCCACCAACTCGACCCTCATCCACCGAAGTCGACCCAGATCTGCATCCAATCTATCTCGAAAAGTCTATCAATTCAAATAAATCTACTTTTATGCAATCCAGTGACGAGGTTTTGGCTTTGGTCAGCACCTGCCGCTAACGCCTCTCTGAAACTGAAAAGAAACTGATAGGTTCCAGATTAATACACACTGGTAATTAGTCTGGCATTTGCAGATTGACTTCATGCAGTAATTGTCTGACTTCCAGGATTGACTTTATAAACACGTGCAGCATAATCCCCATATTTAAACTGTTATCTATTTTGCCTTGTTCTATGATAGCTGGCTCTTCACTTCACCTTTGAGTGTGGCCATTTGGAACAATTATAAACAGCCTTTTCGACACCACACGTTATACAACTTGTCCTTTTCAAGCGCAACCCTTCCTTAAACCTCTTGATGCAGCCCGGGGAAGAGCAGCTGCCATCACGGCCCTTTTTTTTTTTGCACTGTTCTCGTCATATACTGCTCATATTGAGCAGATTAAATTTTTTGACTCTTCTGCATTGAACTGCTCCCCTCCTTTTTATTTAATTTCATGTGATTCATCTGGGTCTCCTACAAGTCTGGCAACCGAGGGAAGCAGAATTAGGCCGCTGTTCGGCCCAGCCATTTTGGATACCCATCCTTATAATACATAATAAAACTGGCTTGCTCTTAAGTGCTGAAAAATGTTATTTGCCTTTGCTTTTGAAAACCTATATGCACTTAGTGCCTTTCAACAAGTTCCCCACCTACCTAACAGTATGGTTTTTCCAATACAGTGTTACAGAAGCACCCTTTGGAAAAATAACGGGTCATCTGTGGTAATGATTTCTGATCGTCTCAGCTCGGAGTGGGAGAGTGTGAAATGGGCTGATTTGGTAGCACATTGAACAGAAAAATTGACAAATAACCAGCTGCAGTATGTGTTAAAAAAGTAAATCCAGATTCTTGGTGGGAATGTAGCTCTTCATATCTGCCACAGATCCTCCACGACACTTATCTACTGCCATCTCACCGAAATGATGCACTGTTTATAATCAGCTGCTTCTGACACTCTCATTCTGCTCCCTTTAATTATTCATCTGCAGGTTTTATGCAGATTTTCACTTCTCTCGAGGCAAATTAAAAGTTAACAAGCATTTGAAGAAAAAAAGGCAATTTTTTTTCCCAGACATCAACAAGGTGCCACGTACTTAGAAAAATTAAATGTTGCTCGCTGTATGTCCCTTAGTGACCCCACCCCCACAACGCTCGTAATTAAATGGGAGCTTGTACATCATTGTGCTTTAGCATTGTTCAGCTACCAATCAATTAACTGCAAGTACCTCTGTCTGTCTCAGCCTTTTATCACATAGTGTTTCTCTAATTGACTTAAAGGCCTAACTCGGCTGTTAAAGTTCTCAATATAAGCAATACTGAGAGACTCCTTTGAATGAAATGGATGGATTCAGTAAACAAAGTGGCTGCTTGCTGCAGCCAAAAAGGTAAAATGCCGCATTTTGCTTATTTTCTTTCAGATTTCTTGAACTTTGTCATTCTAAACCAGCTGGTCAGTATTATTATATAATGGCATTCACATTTCACCCTTTTATTTAAATATTTTATTTGCCAAAATTGTGATTGTATAGCTAGTGAGTGTATATTTTGTCAATAGTTGTGAAGAGAAAGGAGACTCTGGTTCTGGAGGGTTTTTTTCCCCGCTTTGAATTACTATTTAAATTCTTCCTTTAAATAATAACCTCAGTGTTTCTAGTCTCTTGGAAAATGTAATCCTGCAACTTTCTGGGCTCCAGTTCTGAGAGAAAAAAATGCTTTCTGTCGGTGCATTGTAGATGGCTCTCAATATTGTGATACCCAGAAACCTCTGCCTCTACATTTTGTTGTTGAGATTGGAAACCAAATATGGAGAGGAGAACATGAATATCTGCACCAATTTCCATGGCTATCCATCCAATAGTTGAACTGGTCACCTGTCAAATTCAATTTCAAAAGAAATCAGAGTAACAGCTAGCTGCTGCTCACTGTAGCTGCTCATCTTGGCTAGTTAGCTTAGGTAGCCATGCAGCTAGCAGTCCGGGCTGGGAGCTCGGAGCACCGGGGGAGTGTGGGTGTTTACAACACTAGCGCAGTAGCTTTAGACCTGGCTGGTTAGCATGCTAACTTCAGCAGATATCTCTGCAACACAATCTGTCATAAAGTCAAAGCTCTTTACATTATGTTGAACATTTTCGTTGCTTAATATTTTCAACTAAACTTATCACATATTGCGCCTTTAAAAGGTCCCATATTATACTGTTTTTCATCAATTTCACACAGCTGTCAGAGGTCCAACAACACTGTATTCGAAATGTATTGGCCCAAACCCATCCTGGTCCTGAATTTCAGCTGTCTGAAAGTCGCTCAGGTGAGAGCAGGCTGTTTCTGTGCCTGCACCTTTAATGCTAATGAGCTCCGTCCTGCTACACGCGCCTCTCAGGGAGAGGATGCCGCTCACGCTAGCGGTAGCACGCGCTAATGTTTAGAACCGGACCCAGAAGGAGAGGCTCAGAAAGATACAGACTCTGCGGCTGCAGCAGGACTCCCCAACACAACCACCCGGCTCCCATCCCCCACTGACCTGCAACAGGTAACATCTAAAAACAGCTAAGTGTTTGTCTCCAACACAGTCTCCAAACTCTTGGACACTGTTCGCATAGTCTCTGTCTCCAGTCTGCACATGTTTCCAGACTTTTTACTGTGACAACCAAGCTCCCTCGTAATATTATGAACATTAAACTCGCTTCAAACGCCGCTGCATAGCGGACCGAAGCGGAGCTAACTAGTTAGCCAATGTCAAGCTGACATCACCATACTCCTAGGCAACTGTAAATACTATCAACACGTGGCGACACTTACCTGTGGCTCAGGTGCAGCTGCTGGGTCCCCTATGGTTGGGACTGATCCTTTTAAGAGGGTCAGTGTCGAGGCAAAGCCAGCTTTGTACTGTAGCTTTGTACTGTATCCTCTCGGATGTCTCCGGGGAGAGGGGGGCGTGTTTTCGGCCTATGCAAATCGCTCCCGTCATTACGTCACGACAGGAGCTGAATCTGAACAGCCTGTAGGAGCCTGTTTTACCAGCGGGTGGGCTGCAGAGACATGCAGGACTCGTTTGCTTTCCTCATTCTGGGAGTTGGTAGGCTCAGGGAGGACCAGTTTATATATGTAGAGACCAGAGAAAACGTGCTTTTCATAATATGGGACCTTTAAGACGTTTCACTAAAAACCAAAATTGGCAACCCTGTGGTGGACACAGAGAAAAACTTCAGAGATCACCAAAGTTGGTAAGCTTCGTCATCTAGGAAGTTGTTGAGAGGGTTCAGTTCGAATAAAAGGGCTGGACGGATGGTTAAAAACCCGTGTGAGTTGTAGTTAACTTCTTCTGCTATGTTTTTTTGTCCACAGTCTTGTCATCGTCTCAATGAACCAGATATGAACCTTCCCTAAGGAGGTTATGTTTTCACCTGGGTCTGTTTGTTTGTTGGTGAGTTGGTTGGTTTACCTTTAACATCGCAAGAACGTTGTGAGGTGTTTTTTCGACATTTTAATTTCTCAGGGAATAAGAGATCGTTTGTGACCAGGCTGCCGTTTTTTTCACTATCTTGTCATAAACTACAGTAACAGAGCCGTGATTCATATTTGATCAGCACTGCCTAGTTTGACAGTTTGATCTGGCTTCTATCAAACCTGACCCATATTATATAAATGGTTGTGATGGCCCGTCAAAAACTGGGATGGATGGAAGTCTGTTTAAAAGGGAGCGGGACCAGACGTATCCGCCAGAGCAAATCAGCTTCCGCTGGATCTCAAGCTAGATAATTGTTGATAATTGTGTGGATAAAAGATTTTCCCATTGTGTTTGCGTTTTGTTTCCCCTTAGAGCACTTTGTAAGTTTGCAAGGACAAGTAGTTTTTTCTTGAATTATAATAATCACCATTAAAGTTTCCATCTGAATTGAAAAAAAAAAAGAAGGAAAATAAAAATTGTTTAGGCCAGTGCAAGCCCCCCCTAACAACCCGGAGCCTGATGAAACTGCGACGCCGTAAAGCAAAGCAGATCAGAAAATGACATCTCCCTATTCAGATTGACTGATTCCTGTCGAGGCTCGCGTGTGAAAAGGCGCGCGCTCCGAGCGGCTGGTACAGAAGGCTAACCACACGTAGATAAGGCCGAGCGTGGCTGGTGACACGCCTGGCTCGGGGAGGAAAAGCAAATCATTCAGGACAATCTATTCCCTCCGCTGCCAGTCACTTCACTGCTGTCAATTCAATACGGGGCCACATCGGAGCAACACAGTGGCCTGTGAATACCATTTCCATATAATTATTGCCACATAAATGGCAGGCCTCGTGCTGTTTCATCAACCTTTTGGACCACATGCTGGCAGACATATAAATAAATAAACTTCTCAAGCAAATATATTGAAGGGGTGAGGGAAAGCTAATGGAATGGAGCGTCCCGCACATGGGCAGCAGGAAGTGCTTTGTCGCCGTGGTTGTGTTCATTGTTGGATGGGATGACCCTCAGTAGGAGGAACAGGTGAGGTTCTGTGGAAACAACAATTGGCACAAGTAAAAAAAAATAAATAAAAAAACCCCAAAAAACCAGCTGCAGTAATGAGGGGATACATATTCTAAATCCGTCAGGCTGTCAGGGCAAAGTAGCTGCTTGATTTCCCTCTGATGGGCTCGCACTTAAACAAAGTACTCAGAACGTACGTACCGCATTTCCAACACGAGTTTGAACGCCATGATCAAACACACGCTTTAAAGGCAAAGTTGGCTTTTGAAAACTCTCGCCCCGTCATCAAGACCAGTGACTTTTCCTGCAGACTCTCCCCCGCTGTGAAGTTAAAAGCATTTGCATTTCACAGCAGCGCTGGTGTGACAGCAGCTTTTATCGACCTTAATGCCCTTTTTGAATTTCTTAACATATAATTTGAGTATAAAGCATACTTCCCTTCTGTCATTCACGGCCAACATTCGTAACAACACGGGCCTTAAAACTCAATACCGTCAATTAGAGTTGTGCGAGCAGGGAATATTTCTGTCTTTACACAAAGGGTGGAAGTTTTTTCAACGTTGTCACAAAAAGAAATGAGACGAATCAATCAGCTGACATTAAAGTCAGTGTTTCTGAGGTGTGCAAACCAGCTTACAAGTATAGAACAACGGTAATCATGCCAGCATGAATCAGATGTAGTGGAACCATCTCAATCAACAGTGTTAATAGTTGTGCATTCATGCAGCTCAGAGGTAAATGTCACACTGAAGTTAGTGAAGAGGAGTGGCTTTGTCTTCAAAACAAGCCACATACAGGAGCTTGTTGGTGGTATGATCCTGTTTATATCGATCTAAAATAAAAAACATATACCTAGACGATTCATTCTTTTCGCAGCAGGAAGCTACGGCTTTAGTCTTCCGCCTTATCGTGTTGTATGTGTGATGACGTCATTATATCACGCCATGTACAGTGCAAGAAGTCGTAACAATGAGCGGTAGCGCCACAGGAAGATTACTTAAATGATCTAGTTGAAATCGATCTAAAATAGGCTTCTGACGTCTGCCATGTCAGACGTGTTGCGCAAACCATGGTGACAACATGCAGTGAGAGAGAGAAGCCTGTTGATAGATGTCAGAGAGAGATTAAGAGAAATAGTAGTTGAGTGTAGGAAATATTGTAGTTTTGATTTTATTGAGCATTTGAAGATATTCAAAAAAAATAACAACAATAAGCAAAAGTACCAGTGTAGGCACGGGGGAAATATGAAAGATGAAATCCAACGCCTCTGTTCTCTGCTCATAAAAATGAGCATATCTCAAAAACTTAAATATGTGCAAAGTTAAAGTTAAACCAAAAATGTTTTATTCATGTTTCTACATTTAGAAATCCTTTTAATCAATATGTTTAATGGGTTTTTTTTGTGTAAAAATTGATGAAAATGTTCATATATTTCTAAATTTCTGACATGATTTCAATACTTTTATCATTTTATAACCTTTAACCTTTTAGTTGAGGTTGTGCAGATATGAAGAATTTGAAGATACTCCAAGGACTGATATCACAATAAGCAAAAATAGCTATGTAGGCACCTGAGGAGCGTTTCTTTTGTAGATTTCAGTGTTAAAGTCACCCCAATATAAACCCGGCACTATGAGACACTCAGAGCAAGCGCTCCACCTTCACCCAGGAGACTCAGATCCTTCCAGGACTTGACCAAACGTACCTGCCTTGCGCATCTTACACGGATGCTTAAGGGAACCTTGTGTGTCTTCAATGCCAGGTTGGGCCCAGAGATGATACACTGCTGTTGCTTTCTTTACTTTTAATGCCGTTACATCGTTTACATCAGATACCAAGCAGGCTAGTAATTGCTAATTAGTCAGCATTAATCCAGGATATGCAGCAAAGAATCAATATCACGAAGTCGGAGATTATGAGTGGATCCAGCAGCTCTTCAGCATCATTAGTAATACATTTATTGGTAGTTTTTCAAATAGGATTGATACAGGGCAGCGGTGGAAAGTACATTCATTCATAGAGAGAAATATTGTGCTCTTTACTCTCTGCTACATTTATTTGGCAGCAACAGTTATTTAGCATGTAGAGTATACAAGCTCATCGGCGTATAAAAATCTAAACTGCCCAGTAGTGTACGAGGTGGCTGAAATCAGCTCCATCTCATCTTCTATCATCTAGAACAATAACATGCTGCTCACACACTGATGCTGCACTTTTTCCTCTTTTCCTTGATTTATTTTTTTTTTCCTGTGAAAAACTGCATTCCTTCACTTCTCCCACATATTTGAATGAAGACATTACTTCATCTTTTAAAGGAGTCATGAGGTAAACAAGTTGTATTAACTTTCATTTTTTCATGTTAAGTTATTCATTAAGTTGTATTAAGCCCACATTCCCTTGTGTTCATCAGAGTGTTTTATGCCCCCAGAATTTTTCTGCAGCCTGTAGTATTAAAGTGAACCGTTACCACGGTAACCGCATGTGTCACCAAATCATCCAGGCCTGACATTATCTTGTTACTATTATTATTGTTATTTTCATTATTAATGTAATTCACTTTATGGCTGCATAATGGATGCATTCTGTAGCACTTTCATCCAAAGTGCTTCTTACAAATTCACACACACACACACACACACACACACACACACACACACACACACACACACACACCGATGGCAGGGAGCTATGAAAGGTACCACGCTGGGCTGACCTCTTGGAGCCATATGGGGTCAACTTTGGACTCATGGTTCAGTGTCTCCCTTAGGACACTTCAGACCCTCAACTCTGTGATAAGCAGACCCAATCTACTCTACAGCGCTGTAATTAATTAAAGGAAAAGTTCACCCAAAAATGAAAATTAGCGCGGCATGGTCATGCACCCCGTCTGCAGTGGGTGCATGACCATGCCGCGCTGCATTGACAGTGTAAATAACGTCTTTTCAAATCAGTTTGGGATCTTGGAGCTTCTGGATACTTGGATGGATACTTGCAGAGGAGCTGTATAACCATTTAATTTTTTTTTTTCCTTTTTGTATGTGTGCCTACTACTACCTACCTCAGTTGTTCAGGAGAATGCTGCAGTGCGGTTTTGCTGTGAAACTGTTAAAGATATTATTATTATTATTATAGACATCATAATATACAACTATTAAAGGTAGGGAAGATGATTCTTGAGAAAGATGCTTGATTGCTGAGTCTCATTCCCAGATTGTCAATTACCAGAACGTACCAAAACATTAGTACTTCATGGCCTTGTCAATGAGTCTCATCGATCCACTTTATTTCTCCAGTTATCTTCCCTATCCTCAAAGGAACCATGCTTTTTACTTTTACTGAAATAATGATATGAATGCACGACTTTCAAAGTGCAGTGGAAGTATTTTTAAATTTGTGGTATTACTTCTATTGCAAATGTGCTGGAGCAAAGGATGTGAAAACTTCTTCCAGTGCAGACCTTGAGTAGCAATCTGTGTTTAGATCCATTTCTCACTTGTCAGAAGCTTTTCACAAACGCTTTTCTGCAAACAGCAACAAACTGAAATGTGTCTGGCAGCTGCAGACCATGAAAAGTTCAGCTGGGGCTGATTTTTCTCAGTTGACAAGCCTGTTGATCGCAGATACGTCTGCGTTTCCCTCGTACTTTCACCCCCTTTGCTGAGGAGACGTGATGCATGTGAACACGTGGAGCCCGTTTAAGGAGTGCACGGCTTTTGCTAACACGCTTGATGTGATGTAAATGAATCTGAGCCAGTGAAGCAGATAAGTAATCCACTGGACCTCGGGTCTCTGTTGAGGTTAAATTCATCTTGCGACAATGCTGCGACACCGCAATGTGCTTACTCAGTGTTACGCACTGACGATAGATTGTGTTTGGATTGCATATGGAAGCGATCCCCCTCTCCATCACCCTCTTCACTTTCCCTGTAAACACACACAAAATTATGTACTCAGCTCGCAAACATCAGTCACAAATACTCTTTGCTGGCAGTCATTAGAGTCCCATGAGCTCTTTTGCTTGTACCTCCTCAGTCCAGTAGATTTCCATAGCCAATAATCGTTATAATTGATGTTTCCCTTCTAAGCTTCTAATGATGTTTTTAGTATTTATGGTTACAGACAGCCAGGCAAGCTGATTCATAATAGTTTCTCCCTGCCATTTTATTGGCATGGCGTTTCTCACGTCCACATCAGTAAATTAATTTTGACCCGCCGATGTCGTATATCACGGCAAACCACTGCACGCTGTCTCCCCGTGACCAGGTTTTCTTAAGCTGTTGTCGTAAAGAATGGTTTATCGATCCTCCCCCCGCTGACGCTTTAATAAGTGCTTTGCATAACAAGTGTTTTACTGCGGGATAAATCACGTGGGCTGCAGGCGCTTGTCTAACGCACAAGTACACACACATATGTATGCACAATGCAGCGGGAGTTTGCAGAAGTGGCTGATTAGGAAAAAGTTTACATGAGTTTCAGCACCTCAACTGTGAGATACATATTCATCCAAAGAGAAAAATGCCTTCACCCACGTAAATAATGCCTGGCCTGTTGCTAGCAAGCTAGCCAACACCAGCGGATCTGTTTAGGAACAGGAGGAATTCAATCAGGGAGATCCATGGGCCGGTGCAGAGGCCCCTGAGTGAGATCGATGGCTCGAGAAGGAGGTTGCGAAGGGGGCAGCTCCCTCGGCACAGTGTTTCATCCATGTCCTGTTGCCACTCCTGTTTAGGGGGTGTGACTCCGGGTGGAGGGGCAAGGAATGGGAGGCCAAAAACACAGCCGCATCCAGGTCCCAGAGGCAGGCCAGGCCTACCACAATAATATCATTTTATGTCAGCCCAGAGTGAAAGTTTCTCCAACTTGGGGAGGGCTGATTGATGGCTGTGGTAAATCAATGTTGAGAGTGCTGCATGGGGTTTTTATAGCTGGGGGAGGTGGTGCTGCCTGTATACAGCTCACACAACTCTCCCTAACCCCTTATGCTTTTTACATTCCTCTTACTATTCAAGGTTTTCTTGCTTTTCATGATAGAAACAATGCAGTAAATCCCCACAGACATATCTTGATGACATGATAACTCTCTGAGGGAACTTGCGAGTCTTCTAAGAACCTCCCTGGAATGGTGAAAACATTTATCTGAGCATCACAAACACCCCGAAATGACTCTCTGTACTGTATTATCATAATTTGAGCTATTAGGTCCTAGGCTGAATTACCAACTGGGCAAAAGCAGGCAGCTGCTGCAGGGCCCTGAAAGCTCCAGGGGCACTACATGTGAATTGGATCTGGCAACATGATAGATTGCAAATTAGTTAGGGGATCTGCACCACCAAAGTGCAATATCAACTAATGCAGACCGTTATTACGTAATTGTCTGGTCTTGTTTAGGGTCCCTGTGTCCAAATCTGGTGCAAAAAGCTTTTCTGTTTCAGTTTATGTTGTGCTCCTGGAGCTGTTTCAAACCTTATTTTTGGAGCAAAGTCACCAAACGTTTTAAGCTTATTTAATCAGATTTGCCTGATGATTCTATAGATGCAGTTTTTATGTCCTGGTGACCATTCTGACTGTCTTCCCATTCATGTAGATGGGGAGCCTGGTCTTGTTAGCCAGAAAAACTGCCCGGGGTTGTTGCCAAGATGGCTACCGAGTGGTGAGACTTGCCAAGAGGAACTTAATGAAGCAATGATGACAATGGGATGAGTGGGAACCTGCGCAGAGGGCGGTGGGTGGGGGTTATTGGGGGCCCAAAAATGATTGCCCCAGGTCCAATTAAGAGGTTCATCCAGCCCTGATCGGGTAGATTAAAATTTCTCTTGATGAGCAGCATCATATATTTAGTTTCATGCCATCCACACAGCCAGACAAAGTCTTGAGTGCACATGATCCCTGGGCCAGAATTGGGGAATTGTTGGAACAGGGGTACAGTGATCATCTTACATTGGAACAAATGGGATGCTATCTAGGACAAGGGGATTTCTCTCAATGCATCCAAGATCTTAGTCCAAGACTGAGTGCTGGCAAACAGATCTAGGATCTAGGAACTGAAACATATGTCTGATATACTTTCATTAATCACAGAATGAGACTCAGAAAAGGACCAGTTTAATCTCCATAGTGGTTAAGGTTAGGGTAAGGGGGTTTATGGGGTTAGGGCTGTTATTCTTTGATCTGTAATGGGCAATTCTCAACCTCACTATGCAGGAAGTAAGATGATCCACCAGGAGGACAGAGTTCGACTTCTGTGAAGGGCTCCACAGTCAAGTTAACATTAATAAGATACATGCAATGTCCTGTTAGACTTTCGAAACAAAGTGTGCTTACAAACAGGTAGCAGTTTGGTTAGGTTTAGGCGAAAAAACAACTTAGTTAGGGCTAGGGTTGGATCATACTTTGGGTTAAAATAACTAATGTAAGTCATGTCCACATACATTGCTTAGCCTTCACTTACTTACATAAATTGAAAAAACAAATTACTCTTCACTCCTGGTTAAAAAAATGAGACACAAACCCCCGGTTTCTGGAAGGAAAGTCCTCTAAATAACTCACCCAACCACCCTGATCTCCTCCTGGCTTGGAGTTTTTCATTTTTCATAACACTACACTGTAGCAGCACTTGAAGAACTGACACTATGGGGGGTAATTACGGCGTCAAACTCTGACGTGTACGCCTACTGACCAGGCTGCTGGATTTGACGCGTTGGGGGTGTGAACAGATATGGCAGAAATCAAAAACTGGGGATTAAAAGAAGAATCTGGACTAATGATCAACATGGATATAACTCTGTAGATAACTCCAGCAGTGTATCATGTAAATCAACAGTATTGATTGATGAGGAGTAATACATGACAGACCTTCATGTTTTTGCTCCTGGACTATTACGAATCCTTAAAGTAATTGGCAACAAATGAACAGATAACATTTCAGAGCTGTAGGCACAGCTGCAGCTATTTAATGGAGACTCTTCCTTCTAAAAAAAAATGTCTTACTTATCTTCTGTTTATAACTCTGCTGCAAATAAAGCAATGGAAATGAATTAAAATGAGAATAAATATGTGCTGCTGAGAGAAATGTTCTCATTCCCCATTTAATTTGCGAGCACTGCCAATAAATGTTAGCTGGAGGCTGGAGCCGAGAGCGGCGAGATAAAATTATTGTGAAAAGCTTTTAAAAGTCCAAAGAGAACTTGATTGAGTGATCAATACCAAAGCCTTGTTAAGATGAACACCGTTCCCTCGAAGAGATCACTAACCACCGGAGAAAAAGCAAAGCATAAAATCTGAGAGTTTTGATTAGTCTGTTGATAAAACCATCTGTGAAGGTAGGACTAAAAAAAGGAGAGCTCATAAAATCCATCGAGCTCAAAGAGAGGAGAAACAATAACTGACAAGGTGGAGGAGAAATAACAAAATGTAAAAATAACACAAGAAATAAAATAATAAGAAAAAACTGAAAGTGCGACTACGTGCATGTGTGTGTTGGTGTGTTTTCTTCCAGTCGAGCCAAAGTCGTGTCAGTCAGTTGATTGTGTCTTCAAAGAGAGAAAGAAAACAGAAGAACTGCAGGAAAAAAACAACTTTAGATCACTAGTTTTAAAAGCAGCTCATCATCAGTTTAAAGAGAAAAGTATATTATTATTACTATTAATATGAAATATGTATTTTTACACAGCACCACACAAAGATAGTGGTAATTTGTGTGAGGTAGCAGAAGGGAAATGATGTTGCTGCTTATTGCCTGATGTAAGCAAGGCGGCGGGTGACTCCAGGGAGGTCTTCTATTATTGAAATCGTTGAGCAATAAAAACTTTTCAGGAACTTGTGCATACTGTTTGATACACCTCCGAAACACCCACACACAGGTCGCACATGCTCGTTGCACACTTAAAAATGTGGCGAATGATTTTCCTGAAAATGCGCACGTGGAAGCTTTAGCTTGGGCTCATAGTTGAGGCCAATCGTAGTTTTCTTTTGCGGTTTATTAATGTTTTCTGCTCCAACACTGTTCTGCAGCCTCTCTGCCTTGTTTTTAGGCTGCAGTGAATCATAGGAAGGTTGTAATTCCTTCATTTTTTTGCCTTTTTAGACTGATTATTTTACCAAAAATTAATTGCTATTTGACCTACAAAACAGGATTCGTGAAAATGCAGATAGCACTCTGGCTTTGGATAATACTCACACAATAAAATGTGTTCTCTCAGCTTTTTAATACATGTTATCTCAGAACGTAATTTTGCAAAGCGCCCGTCTGTCAAACCATTATTAATTTATAACAAATTTAATGAATTAATTTACAATTTAATATATTATAAAGCAACATTGTGTCACTTTTCTACTAGAAAATCAGTGTCTTGTCATAGAGTGAATGTTGTCTCTATCACTTGTTTCTGCACTATGTAACTTCAGTGAGAGGGGAGGATCACAGCGTTACATACATGTTTACTTCAACATACAAGTTTTCATGACAACATTGTTATGACAAAATGAATTTTGTTTGTAGTCAGCACCTACATTACATCTGACAAAGTGTTACAGACCTGGGATTTGTGTTTGCGACAGTGGTGTTGCACTCAGAAACTGTGGGGGGCACCAAATCGCACAAAATGGCAATTGCTACATAATGTTGTTTAAACATACAACAACTGGCCATGAAATAGTCACAATTTAATATTAATGATGCCTCTATATGACCTACATAAGAGAGCAAATCCATCTGCGAGAAGATTTTTTAGTTTATGTCAGTCAACGATCAGATTTCGACTAATTTAGAAAATGAAGCCTGAAAACACCAAATAATGGTGGTTCCTTGTCGCAGCTCAAAGTTCGTGTTTTAATGATAGCTTAATTGAGAAGAAAAAAACATCACTGGTACCATCTACAGAGCATCAGCGACATCGGTGAAGTGAGATGTCTGCATAGAGCTCGAAGGATAATAAAAGACAACACCCACTGCAGCCACCCTGCTGCCATCTGACAAAAGATACAGAAGTATCCGCTGCCGTACCACCAGACTACAGAGCAGCTTCGTCCCCCAGGCCGTGAGACTCCTGAACTCATCCTCAACACTCCATTTTCTAAAATAGATGTAGCAGGACTCAAGGACTCTAACATTATTTCGTTCTTTTTAAACCCTTATTTACAAAATGACAAATACATTTACCTTGTAGCTTGTTAACTACATCATATTCACATGAATCCCTCTTGAGCAACTAAGATCTGCTAAGCTAAGTAGCATTAGCAACAGTGTTTTTGCTTTCTCTATCATGATGTAGCTACTGAGTCATTTACAGTAGTTTTGTGGAATATCAGGCCGAACTAGTGGATGCATTTCCTTCTGAAAATGCAGTGTGAATGCTGAAATGGGCATTTCAGCATTCAAGCTGAAAATTCAGTGTGGCCACTGAGGTGGACAGCAGTGTGTATATCTGTGTCAGCATGTGTGTATAAAAGCTGAATAGAAGTCATAACGTACGAGGAGCACGGTATATTTTCAACCCTAGGCCTTTGTGGCAAGAACACATCCTGTACATGGGGCATACAATCCACCAATTGAGCTACCGGGGGCACTCCTGAGGTGTGGAATATTTTAACATATAGAGTCTGTAAAAACTGGCAAACAAAGTCTGACACAGTTTCATTGTTTTTCCGGCGGCTAGCTTATGACCTGAACTCAAACTACTTGACTTAAACTGTTAGTTGCATTTCTTTTGCCTTATTTCACCTAAAAAATACAGTTGTGATGCTGCGCAACATATGTGAGATAATGGCAAACCAATCTATAGTACAATCTGGGGTACTGTGTTGTATACTGATGCTACAGCTGCACTTCAGCAAGGAGAAGATATATTTCTAGTCCCATAAGCACTCTCCATCATGACCCTGTTGAATGTTTATTGAACTCATTTCCCATCCAACCTGCATTTTTCGCCGCAGCATTACTTGTTTTCTTTCTCTCGTTGACAATGATTGGTACTTAGAGGGGATCAATCACGGTTTTCTCTAAAGCTCCCGCATAAGCTCTTGCAGGAGCTCTGTGTTGTTTCCCATGTAATCGTTACCACAGCCTTGCTGTTCTGTTGTGTATGAAAGGCGAGAGGAATACTGTAAATTCCAGACCTCCTGTCTATCTCGCTTCAGGGAATTGATCCGCACGTGACACCGTTCTTCATCTCAAGGCAACGTTCCTATTTTTGAGATTATGTGACCTAGTTTTTAGAGGACACCTGAAACCTCTCTTTCTCTGTCTCTCTCTTCAGAATCATCACTTCTTTTCAACTTCAGTGAAAAAGCTTGGCTCTTACTTGTCAAAGCAGCCGGACCCTGACGTTCTTTGAGCTCAAGTGCCGGCAAAAGTGGTCAGATGAAGTATGTCATACAATCCAGTAGAGGTATATCAGTAGAAGGAGCATTGAAACACATTTGATAATGCTCTGGATGAGATATGAGTTGTAGTCGGATGCTGTAACGTTGATGGTTCTGCAGCTGCGTGTGCTTCTCACTCCACAGTTCAGCCAATGTAATCCGTCTCAGAAAGGTCAACTGTGGAGTCAATGTAATTTACAATACAGTATGTAATTTGCTATCATTTAAATACAGCTGTTATGGTGTTATGCGGCACTCACAAGCATCATCTGTTGTTAAATTAATCTTTCCAATGCAGCAGCAGATATTGTAATTATCACATTTCAGCTGATTAAAGTTATCAGATATACACTTCAATGCTGTCAAAGCAGTACATTAAAAACTCATTTGAGTGATAGCCTCAGGATTATTTAGAGTAAAAGAAGATCTCACGTCTATTCTATAAAGATGATTGTTAGGTTTCTGCGCTCAAAAAATTAAGAGTGAGTTTAAGTTTTTTTTATTTCATGTAAATTTTCAATCTAGTGACACATTTAATGCAAAGTTTTTCTTCATGTTGACTCAATGTGTGTAAAATTAAAATGATTAAATTAAATGTATGCAGGCTTTACATAAAACTTCTGTAGATATTCAATCATGACATATAAAGTTAAGAGGAACTTCTAAGGGTTTAGTTACATAAAACTGTTTTTTCCCTTAATATGAATCCACTTGTGACAGGTTACACATCTATGATGTGCTTGTTGTCATGATTCTGGTTTTCAGTTTAGACGTTTTCCTATTTTATCTTGTAGAATTCACCCTCATGTGACTTGTTGCGAGTTTACCACTTCCTGTCTTTGTCTTTTTCTTTGTCTGTGTACACCTGTGTTTCATTTGTCCATTAACCCTCGACCATTTTAGTCTGTCTTTTTCCCATTTTTTGTCAGTTCGTCTGTTTTCCTCCTGGTTTTAGTTTGTCTTCATTGTCCTGTGTTCCCCGTCACTTTCTAGTTTGTTCTTATTCTTAGTTTTTCTCGGATTCTCCTTAGCCTGCCCTTTTGTTGCCTGCCTTTCATTTCTTGACATCAGCTTACATTTTTAAAGCTCACCTTTTGTTTTCACCCATCTGTCACTCCTTTCAAAGGTTATTTCATTTGAATGATTTTTAGAAGAGCTGAAAATGTAACGTTTTGGTCTGGCATCAAAGTCAGACAACACTTTAAAATAACTATCATTGATTGATGGTAAATTTATAGTTAATTCAACTTTAGTTAACAGTTAATTCACTGTCATTAAACAATGTGATGCTTTATAAACCATTTCTTAAGTAATTGTAAAGGTTTATAAACATCAGTTACAACTTTACAATAAACAATTGCTTAAAAAAATAGTTTCTAAAGTGTTTGTTTAACTAGTTTAACTAACTATAAATTTACCATTTATCAATGATGGTTATTATACAGTGTTACCTTTATGAAACATTAAACAACGACATCCTGCAACAGACAATTAAACTGTTAAATCAGCACCCGAGGATAAAAGTAAAAGTAAAAATCCCTGAAAACAAAGAATAAAAAGTACATCAACAATCTATCTCTGACTCCTTTTTTATTGCTTGTTTCAGCCTGTGGCACTTGTTGCTGTTTCATATTTGATTTAATACCTTAGGAACAAAAGTTGGATTTGTAATAAACAAACTGCTGACAGCGAGTGGGAATTCAACTCTTTCTACTTTTAAGTTTGACCAGTTTTAAAGAAATACACAGACTCACCGACAAACACGCTGCCACTTCTGAATCTATTGGCAGTTTATCTTGTGTTAGGGATGCATTTGATCAATTATTGATGCAGTTGTTTGAAGTGTGCTTGATTTAAATCCTTTATTGAATTATCTCAGCCAGTGGCTATAAATATGTTGTTACATATTGTGAATTGAATGCCTGATGAAGGTCTATGACTGAGAAGTTGCGTTGTCAATAAACACAGCGTTTAAAGTGTGCGGGAATTCAATACTTTGTTAAAGACCGACAGTCCTCAGGATAAAACTGTCCTGCAAACTGCTAGTTTCGCTTTTGTATGTTTCATAGGCCTGCATACCATATTGATATATCTACAAAACATGTCACATCACGTTCCCATTACATGTTTATGACCTGGCAAATCGTGAGGTGGAGGGACGGTGGTGGAGTTACAGGCGAGAAGGCTGCCAAGCCAGTGACCACCGTTCAAGACAATGTTTAAACATTTGTAAGCAGGACACCACAATGTTTTAATGGAAACCTCGGGACAACTTCCAGCTGTGTTTGAGGTGACATAAGCCGATATTCTTCTGAGAAGAAGTAGGGAGGACATCTCCATCCATCTGTGGCAACCAAATCAGGTGTTTTTGACGTGACCTTGGGACATCCATGCCATGTTGGGGAAAAAAGCCAAGTATTTTTTGACGAGGGATCAGGCTGTTTTAAACATTTGTGAGTGTGACACCACCGGATATTTTTATGGAGATCTCAGGACAATTTCAAGCTGTGTTTGAGGTATCAAGAAGCTGATATTCTACCTTTTGATGAGGGTTCAGGGTGTTTAAACATCTGTGAGTCTGACACCACCGGATAGTTTGAAGGAGCTGTGTTTGTGGCAACAACAACCAGATATTTCTGACAAGACCTCGGGACATTCATGCCGTGTTTGTGGCGACAAAGCCGGAAACTTTTTGACAATGGAACAGGCTGTGTTTTTAAGGAGATCAAGGACAATTTCCGTTTGTGGTGCCCAAAATAGGTATTTTAAGCCAACACATGATATTTTTCTGACTCCAACCAAGTGTTTTTTGTGCCTAAAGTAAACCAGAGCATAAGCAGAGTGTTGTGACAACATAAAATAGAAAACTAAAGTTGCAACATGAAGAACACGAAGAAGAAACCAGCACTGTCATACATAATTTGCTCTAGTCAAATTTTATATTTAGACTCTTCGTATTGCTTTATTCAGACTTGTAGTTTAGCTATAGCTTACTTGCTATGAATCATGATTATTACAAGCTACTTTTTACCCAACACTGATTTAAGCAAACTCTGTGGCTCGATTATTGATTCAGAACAACAAGAACACAGCTTTTCAAGTCTTAATGCTGCCCCTTTTTGATGTGTATTTTGCATTTTGATCTTTTTTGGAAAAAGAACATGGCCCCAAAAGTGAGCTAGGTCATTAAGCACTTTGATTCAAAAGTAAAAGCTTTGAAGAAATTACCTTCCATTATTGTACCGTGGCAATTTAACCAATTTCATGTTCTTTCTCTCCATCTTTCACAGTCGCACAGGTTACTTTGCTGTAACACACACACTCACGCAGACACACGCGCCTGCCAAGTCGTAATCTTTCTTACTGCATCTAGCGATATGAGGGAAGCTGACTTTTCCACATCAAGATGAGTAGGGGGGGGAGGGAAGGCATTATCAGCCCCAGAGGAAGATAAGAGTTACGTCGGTGGGCCGGGAGTCCTGTGTAAAAAAATCCAAAGGTCGCCCAAGCTTGACTTCACACCATCCGACATGGAGACACTGAAGGTCAGAGAGATTGAAGGGGGTAATCCATTCAGGAGGATGACAACCACACCTTCCTTTTTCAGTCCTCTTCCCTCCCAGCGCATTTTTTTACTCACAGAAGTGACACGTGTTGTTTGGTGGTTCTGGCTGTGTTCTGATGATGCAGGATGATGCGTACATAAAGACAGAACTGCAAACAGAAAGCTGACTAAGAGAATGAGAGAGGCAGCGACAGTGAGTAAAAGTCCACCTGAAGCAGAGCACTGAACCCTGGTAATATCAAGTAGCATATTAATTCTAGTGGAGCACCCTGGATAAGTGGGGCCCCTGGGCAATACACTCTCTGGATATGATTATAAAGTCACTGCAGTCGATAACATCATAAAATATACTGTATAATGCAAAGCTGCGAAATGGATGTAAACAATCCAGCAAGGAAGACTATCAGGAAGATGGAAATTGAAAGTTAAAGTTAAGAAGTTTGTTCAGCTTGTAGACGAGAAATCAGCAATACACAAGGCATCTATTTGGGTGGAAATTGGGATGTCTGAAATGAAACCTGCAGGGTTTTCGCTCGATCAAAGTCTGAAAACAGCAATCAGTTCAGAGACATATGGTAAACCAGTCAATTTTTGTATTGGCAGCAATTACATTTTCACATTTCAAACCTCAATAAATGTTCAACATATCTTAAATTCCTTCCCCACACTGGAAAACATCTTTGTGTACCTTCACATCAGGCCATGTTTGTAGTGTTTTTAGACCCTCACTATGGACCATTTACTCCTTTAGTGCAGTTTGTTTGTGCAGCATAGGTCATTCAAAACAAATAAATAACTGCACCGAAAGGCCTGACGGTGCAGGTCTCCGTCCTCCTCCGAGTGCTCTTTGCTGTGGTGCAGTTTGTCAGGAGCGAGAATGCAATATAAACTCCTTCAGTTTGTACTGGACAAACTGCACATCTACTGTCTTAGAAATAGCCCACAAAACACCAAGTTTTTGTGGGTAAAAGACGGATGTTGACATCTCATAGCCGGCAGTTCCTCATGTCTGAAAAAGCCTGGCACAGGAAAATTAATTGAGGGCAAATTGAAGTCTGGACCACTGATCATATTCAGCTATTTCTTCGCTGGGTTCTTTACTGCTCTGAACAGCAGAGTGAGTGAAATACAGGCAAGTCCATAATGCTTGCCAAAAGCCAGCTCACAGTGGGTGTTGGACTCCTCTTGGAGGCTTGTCGCTTAATCTCTTTGTGATTTTCATGGAGAGAATCTCAAGGTGCAGCCGCTGGGTGGAGAGTGTCCAGTTGGGTAACATCATGATAGCGGATCATGTAGTTGTTTTGGCCTGAACGATCTGTGACTGTGCACCGGGGCTGTTTGCAGCCAAATTTGAAGTGGCGGGGATAAAAGTCAACACTGCACTCTGCAGGCACTCTGTAGGGAACAGGAGGATTGTTCCCTTGGCTTTGAGAGTGTGTCTCTCCATCTAATAAAGGAGTATCTTGAGGTCTTTTAGGGTTAGGGTTGCCCTGCCATACCTTTGCGTTTAACCCTAACCCTAACCCCTGAGGGTAAAATAAATCGTAGTATCAACAGGCAGATCGTAAGATCAACAGGAAGATTGGTGAAGTGACGGCAGTAACATCTGCCTTGGTGAAGATTCAAGTCTTGATCTTCCAACCCCCACCTATGATTATGACCTTTAGGTACTGACCAAAGGAATTAGATGCAAACTAAGGATGTACAGAAAAAGGCAAGTTGTTTTTCCTTTACGCTACACAAGAAAAACTAGTTTTTATGGTTGAGGATGAGTTAAGGAGTCTCACAGCCTGAGCAAAGAAGCTGCTCTGTAGTCTGGTTGTGTGAAAGCGAAAACTTCTGTATGTTTCCAGTCAGAATGGTCTCTATTGCTCCTCTGTAAAAGTTAGCAAGAACTTGGCACGGGGGTAAACAGCTTGGACATGTGGAAGAAGCTCATTTGCATCGAAAGAAGCCAGTTGAAGTACAGTATGTTCAACTGGGAGGAGATCCCAAGGCGAGCCCAGAACAGGCTGTAGGGATAATAAATCCCATTTGACTTGGGAAGAGCTCCTCCCGGAAGAGCTGGGTGAAGTAGCAAGGGAGAAAGGCATATGGCAGGGATCATCAACTAGAGCTGTCCAATGTCTGCTTTTTCTAAGCAGACACTGTGGGTGCTGGACTTAAAATATAAAAATATTTCAGCCTAATTATCCTATTATTGTTTAATATTTTCACTTTCTTACTAAATGACTCCTAAAGACTATGGGAAATCCATAATGATAACTTGACACTTAAAGGTCCAATTTGTAAGATAGCTGATTGGTGAGTCTGATTCCCAACTCATCAAATACTGGCACTTGGGTTGGTCGGTCGAGCCAGCCACCACCCCAAAGCGTCAGTATTTGACGAGTTGGGAATAAGGCTCAACAATCGGCTATCTTACAAATTGGACCTCAAAATACCCTCAGACCTCCGTCAAAGAGGCAGTCAGGGCTCAGTCTCATGGTTCAAATACCAATGATTGAGTCCTTATCTCAACAAAAAAAAAATCCTCTTCAGGATCACAGGAAGCAGACAAAAGTGATGTGGCCAGTCAAGATAAACCCAAGTAACCCCTCTGCTTCTAATAGACAAGCTTAGTGATCTCTGACATCTTTGAGTTACTTCCTGTTGTCCATCCGGCCAGTGTGCTGCTGTTGGAGCCACAGACTGGCCAGCCTGGGAGATGAGCGGTTTGAAGGCTGGTCTATGGAGAGGATGGAGTTACCTTGGATGTGCACATTTTCTTAATCCATGACTATTCTGCAGGCTGGATGGGAAGCTTTGGTGGGCCGCTACTTCACGATCATTGATGAATCCTTAAAGGTCCAATTTGTAAGTAAACTGATCCCAACTCGTCAAATGCTGAGGCTTTGGGTTGGTAGCCTGACCTACCAACCCAAAGCCTCAGTATTTGACGAGTTTGGAATGAGACTCAAAAATCAACTTTCTTCAAATTGGACCTTTAAAGCTTAGTTACACGGACGGTGTCACCAAAACTCAGTCCAATGAGCTATTAACTGGTGAATCTTTTCTTTAAAAGCACTACTTTGCCTTTAATCCGACACCGTGCACTCAAATTAAGCAAACACAAAACACCACAGATTGCATTTCCTCTGGTTTATACGAAACACAATCTAAGTACAGGTCCCAATCAAACCTTTAAGTGCTTCTTCAGTCTGGTGCACCACATTCTTTAGATGTCTTTAGTTCCTGGCCATTACCTATAACATCAGCCCCAGCTTGAAGACATTCGCCACACTGTGTGGCGCCATTAGGAGTGAAAAGTTCTCCAAGGGCTAAAACCCCTGTTGGATTTTCTCAGCCTCTTGCCCTGTGACCGAGCATCGTGTCGGCTGAGCCTAATCTGACAGGATGCTAATAGATGGTCTAATTAACATAATGTCCACCCATTAGGAGTGGTTAACCTTTGACTCAGCACACTGACAGGGATAATAGGAGAAGTGTGAAGAAGCACACAGATGCTCATTCACTGTGAACTCGTGTTATTTACATATTATTCACACGGACTGCACAGACATGCACTCAGACGGAAGCAGTCATGTTTTTGATTTGAATATTTTGATTCACACACATGGATGCGCAGTTTCGGTCCATGTCACTTCACTTCAACGTTTCAGTTCTTAAACTAAGCTATCAGCCGGGGCCACCGCAGACGACAGGAGCACGGAGCGGTCAGGCAGTCACCATTTCACCCCACTGAACTACTGTCACCGTTTCACCCGCAGTGATGAACCAAACCCGACCAC
Organism: Pagrus major; assembly: GCF_040436345.1. Lineage (NCBI taxonomy): Eukaryota > Metazoa > Chordata > Actinopteri > Spariformes > Sparidae > Pagrus > Pagrus major. The sequence continues at coordinate 21,138,698 of NC_133238.1, forward strand.
TTTCCACAGCCTTGAACTCTGGTTCGCTCCTCCACTCATGCTGCCACACACACACACTGACCACAAACGTATGTGCGTCCTCGCCGCTGATCCGTCATGATGTCTCATTCCACCTCATTTCCTCAGACCCCTGCTTCTTTCTAATTGAGGCGGCAGCGAATACAATTATGGTGAGAATCATCCCGGACTGATGTGAGGACGGATTAACGGGATTAAGAAGATAATCTGTTGACCCTCTGGCCCCGACGCAGTATGAGGCTGGGAAGGCAATTTGAAGCAGAGAGAAGAAGAGATAGGGGGGCTTTAATGAGCGGGCTGACGAAAGCCTCTGACCACCGAGAGGCTCGCTTGGCGTGCCGCTGGGGGATTACTTTCTGCAAGACTCCCCTCCACAATCGCACCTAACCCCTCGCATCCGCCCAGCTGCCCACACACTCACTGCTGCTTCAAGGATGTTCAGGAACAGACCCGTGTATGTGCTAATAAAGGAAGCTTCGCCATTAAAAAGCAGAAACATGGATTCTGTGTTGGTCGGTATTGAATTTCTTTTGGATTAAGTGTGAATAATGAGGAGGAGGTTTAGACATATGGTATGGATAAATAATCTCAGTTTCCCTTCTTTTAAATTGTGAATTGAGCATTTCATCACTTGTAGGCTGACGTAAATCATTATGAATGAGTTCAGACTCTGTGAAATCGGCAGTTACATTTTGAGGAAAACTGTCAGTTCCTGGAAACGACTTTAATGGTGACCTCATCCTGCACAAATACGCATATAAACCAATTTATTTCCCACCCATCTGCCTGTCCTATTAAGTCTTCTCACCTTGAAGTAGTAATATTTTCTTTTTGTTTTAGCGACTTGGGGGGCGGCAGAACAAGCTTATAAAACAACATTGACTTATTATTACCCAATAAAGGTGATATGACTAACATGTTAGAAAACCAGCAACAGGTTGCATGCATCATTAGCTTCAATATAGATTCCCATTTGTCCTCGCAATGTTCACCAGCTTGTCGCCAACCAGTCCCAGAACAACATAAGCGTACACTGGACCTTTGTCGTATACGTACTGTTTGGTTTAGGCAAGAAAACTACTTGGTTGGGTTTAAGAAAACATTGTGATTTATGTTAAAATAACTTTTTTACTTGACTTACAAATATTCGTAACTGTAGTTACATTATGTACGTACAACATGTACTCACCGTAGGCTTTTGGTTTTCACACTTTGGACTCTGACAGCGGTCTCCTGGGTGAAAGTCCGTTGCTTGTTTAACCCAACTGTCCATCGCCATCCATTGTCGCTCTTTGTAATACTTCCCCTGACTTCTTCCTTTGCTGCTGTAATAATTACTCCAATCACTAGAGGTAACTATAAAATTAAATATGGGTTGTAATAAGCTTCTTTCACACTCAATCTATATGGTCAGTCACCTATCATCAAACTGGACTTTCACCTTTAAACTCATGTTATTTGTACGCAGATTGATGAGACTGGGTCGCACATCACACTGGGTCTTTAAACACTCTACAGTGAGACACCACGTTATGTGAAACTGATATCTGCTGTGTGTGGATTGTGGAATAAACCAAAACATAAATAATATTTGTTGGTTTTATGTGCGTGGCTAGAGGTCATAACAATAAAAAAGGCTCAGGAAAAACTTTTATCCCGTAGTTTTAAAGCGCTGCATAATTGATGAGAAGGTCCGGACAGCCTAAAGTCCTAATTGTGGTGTTAAATTGATGACAAAATTACCCCATAAACTTTGTAAACAAATGAGTTTTATGGCTCCTCTGTGACCGAGGCTACTGACAGACTGTAAAAGTTTCTTATGGATGCAGTCAGAACAAAGTTTGCAGTGCAACACACCTACAGTGTACATAAAAAATATGCTTAGAGTAGACCCTGGCACTGAGTCATGTCCCTATGTCTTTCCTGCAAGAATATAAAAATTCTGCACTGAAAGTGACATGAAGATAACCACCATCAGAAAGAAATTCAAACATTTATCAACAAACAGACAATATTTCAGTCTGACAAGGATCCTACTCAAGTTGTCAGTTCTGGTTTTGATCTTTGGACCGCAAGCGGGATTATCTTTTATCTATAGTCCTGCATGAAAAGTACATTTCAACATTTATTTCCACCATACGACCTGTCAGGTGTCATCCACGAGAAACCCTTTTAATTTAATAGCTGTGATACAGTTGTTGATCTGCAGCACTCTGGATCAATGGACTGAGATTAAAAATGATGTTTAATGGATGTTTGATGGTCTTAAGCGATGCTTTTTGACTTAAGCTGCAAATCATCTTCCCTTTGCTGTCTAACAGAACTGCCTAATAGCGCGAGAATGTAAGGTTTTCCTTCGGAATAAGATTTTCATCCTTTGACACGTCTTGTACTTTTCAAAGAATAATAAGTGCTTAAAGTCCCCACTTGACAACATTAATAATACATCTACAGATTGGACGCTCTAAATTTATGAAGCATTGAATAATGAATCATAGCTTTTAGCAATATTTTTGCAAATGGGTGTCACACATGCTCCACCTGTGACGGCTAAGCTTTATAGGTAGTACTCTAAGTTTGCTCTAGTCTAAGACAGCTACCAGTTAAATACATTCACAACACAACATTTTTCTTTTAAAGGTCCAATTTGTAAGATAATTGATTGTTGAGTCACAGTCCCAACATCGAATTCTGATGCAAGGATATCAAAAGCTTTCAGGACATTTTTGTATTATGCCAATGCCTACGAATAAATAAGTAATACGTGTTAATCACTGCAAATGATTAGTTAGCAAGCTAGCTAACTAGACAGCTACCTTGGATTAACGTTACAATAGCCTGGCTAATCCAGGGGGTTTATTACCATTAGCATGAACCAAAGGCGTAAAAATACCTGTTTTTTGTTGTTGTTTTTTTTAAGTCATCAAGTGTATTTTCATTCTACACTATAAGACAAGTGTGATTTGTTAGTTTATTTACAACACATTATAACACAGAGGAGAGAGCCAAAATCACACAAATGGAACTGACAAGAGCGTGTTAATCCACTGGGAATCTATCTACCACCCAGCTGCTGCTGCATAGCTTCTCTTCTGACTTTAAGATCATTTTAAAGATTTACATTTTAACCAGAAACTGCTTTGATGAAAGGAATTTGGAGCAGTCACACAGTAAGAGAAAACCACCGCCACCGCAAAGCACTTCCCACAAGCATCTGTTTGTAGCATACACTACTCGCAGACTGTCCAAATACAATTAGCCAAGGGATTTGTAATTGATTTATGTGTGCGAGACACCACTGAGGATAGAAATGTTGAGGAAACTGAGTCGACTCCAAGATATCAGCCGGGCTGCTTTGCAGATTTGTAGTGCAGCCCAGCAGACAGATACAGCAGGTGTGAATGTGTGTTTCACAAAGACAGGGGAACAATGCGTGTGCCGCCTTTGGTTTTTATTACCAAGGGGTTCAGTGGTTCCTCTATCTGCTGTTCGCATTGTGTGCTGAATCAGGAGGCTGTCCCGGGGCTTTTCAATCACAGCCTGGCTGGAGCGACTTGTCTTCCCTGTTGGCCGAAGATAGGACTGAGTCACACGTTCCAAGGCCACGTTAAAGCTGAGCTATAAAGTGTTAAACAAGCCATTAGCCCCCCCTCGTACATGAGACACGTTAGCTTTTTCCTCTTTTATGCTTTCTGTCTCTCTCATAAACAAACACTCAAAAGTTGATTTAGTGCAGAAGCACTCACACTCGCACAAACTGTTAAATGTTTACTTTACATGATTAGTTGATGTGAGCGTATTTGCACTCAGTTTGCTCTCTTGATCGCCTGAGATCCCATCAATATGGCTTTTTCCTCGTATCATGCATATTTGATTGCCTGCTGCTTGTTTGTCAGCTACTGTGACACTAGAATGGCTCTTCGCATGTCACTTTTTCCCGTTTCTTTAATTAAATACAACAACGCCACTGACAAGAAATATTGTGGTTCTTGCACTCTTTCTGATAAACACAATATTCCCTCTAAGCTGTTTACATGGCTAATGAAAATGAGTATTCTCCTAATATTCCCTGCTGTGTATAATCCAATAGACGAGCTCAACCTCCCTCTTTCATTCATTTTAATCACCTTCTTGAAAAGGTAGACGTCGGGTTGTTTGTGCATTTTTTGGGTTTTTTTTTCTTGTTGTTGTGACAATGCTTCACTTTTGGTGTGGTTAGGCTTAGGCACAAAAAACTCTTGTTTAGGGTTAGGAAAATATCATTTTTTAGCTTTGGATGCCACAAACACAACTGCAGATGTCCCGACCTGTTTGGTACTGTGTATGTGCAACTCTCAACTGAGATGGGAAAAGAAGCCAGATGTCTCACTCCTTTGATGAAAGACAACTATAATGTCTTCTGGATGTTTAATGAGATATGTGATTGGCAGCTTTCTGCTGTTTACTGTTATTCCAGCGCGTTTGTGATGATGAAGGGTTTGGGTTAAGGTTCTGGACACACAAAAGCAAATTCCTCCACTGGAAATGGGAAAGGTGTAAATCGCTTTTTTACTGGTAAAACAAGATATCTTATTAAAGTACAGTATTTGCAAACACTTCTCTGCAACTACCAAAATATTTGTACTGAATAAATTGGCAAAATGTTTCATTGTCAGCATATTTCACTTTCTTATGTGTCTGGCAAAGTAGTGTCATAGTATATGAAACAATTTTGTAGGCGATAGCTGCATGTTTTCACTGCTGTTGTTGAACTTTTCACCTGTTTTAATGGATCTTTTTCCCCAAAAGTGAAACAGATGAATCCATCTATTTTGTTTTGTTTTGTAAATATGTGAAATAACACAAAAGGTTAGAGAAGAAAAGGTGAAAAGCCACACTGCACAGATTCAGATCCCTCACTGTATTTTCTTAATGTTTTGGTTCAGTCTCCATAAACAGACTTGCTGAGGCTGACAATCTGAGCATGCTCTGTAGGGGACAACCATCTGGAAGCCCCTTCCAGGCTGACAGACATTCAATTTATCTAAGTCTACATCACTTTGGACCATTTACTGTATACACACAACTGAGCATGTGTAATTTTTCTGAATCAACACTGTTCCAGCAGCTCTGCTCTCTGTCATTTGCTTAAAAACATCCATGCACCACATTAATCATAATAATCCCGCTTTTCTTGTGTTGAATACAAAGTGTGTTTTGTGTTGGAGAAGTTGCTGAGGCAGGCATTTTTTGCTTGTTTTTCACCGCCTCAATTTCAACAAATACACATTGTTTTCTTTACACTTGAGAGGAAAAAAAACACTTTAGGCAATGATGTGCATAACTGTATTTGTTTCAAGGAAGTGCTCACTTTCATGCGACTTCATAATGCATAGTGTGGCATACTATCGAGGGAGCTGATGTTTTGACAAGCAACGTACACCCGCTCACTCCTCGCTTTGAGAGAAATTTATAAAAAATGTGCCTTTTTCTTTGGGGAGATCTGTGGAGATGAGAAAACTGTTAATATATTTTGAAGGACAGAAACAAAGAGTGGCTGGTTTCCTCTTCCCTCTGGCATAGAACAGGTCAATACTCTACATGTGTGTCCAATCCCAGAAGAGTGAGCATGATATGAGATTTTTATTGTGACTTTGACTTGTTCGTATTGGATTCGACTCTCATGGAAGAACACAATCTATTTGGCAAAAGACCTGTCACACTTTTCTTCATGTGCGTTTTTAAAGTCTCCCGGCAGAATAAGAAGCCATTCATTAAACTGTATCATCAAGATCCCAACAAATGTAAATACACTCCTTTATTCAGTTGTGGGATGAGTACTTTTGTGCCTAAGTAGTCGGAATACAACTGAGTGAATATACTGAAAGGTGCCTGTCAGTGTTGGACTATTATATAAGATAATATCAGTGATGGATTCATGGTGTTTTAGTGGCAGGGGTCGATAAAATGAAAACGGCACCACATGTATGCGGGGGCCCCCATCGCGCAGAAAGTCTTGATATATTTATAGAGAAGAAAGGGCACTTATAGCGTTTCGTCCACCATGAGGGCACCATCAATGTTACTTGATTATGTTTTACCTACAATAGGGGCATCCAAGAGGGGCACAACTGCCCCCTCTGCATCCCCCCTGTGTCCACCAGTGGATATATTTAGCCAGTTTACATACTGTTGGTTGTCTCAATTCGTCGATCATAGGTTTCGTGTTTTATATTTTCATCTGTGAAGTGACAAAGCTGCCATATAGATGTTGTGGAGTATAAAGTAGAAGAAAATTGATGTTCTCGGGTAAGTGTAAATAAATACAGCACATTATGTAAACATAAACGTAAAATTAGAAATGCCAAAAGGTGAAACTGCAAATAGACACCTCTTTCGCTTTAACTTATCTTTCTGAAGTTAATATTGATTGCGCAGTGTCATGTCTTTTTTTAAAAAATGACACCATCCTCATATATTTTGGTTCCTTATAACCCTCGTTTTCACAATGCCATTCGGTCTCCCACCAGGCTGGAATTTTCCCGGAAAAATGGAGGTCGAATTACAGCACAAAGGAACCAAAACAGGAAGAGGCTTTCCCTGGTTGCTATCCACAGGTAATGGTGGAACGACTGAAATAACTGTAGAAAAATAACCCTGTTTTTGGAGGAGGCAAAAAAGGCGAAGAGGGAGTCAAAGTTAAACAAGAGTGAACGGAAAGGCATTCACTCAATGGAGAGCACTCCGGTGTTGTGAAAGTCTGTTCCCTTGTTATGTGTCGCCCTCACCAGCAGGACTTTGAATCCAACATTCTTTCTGCTAAATCAGTAAGTAACAAAGCTGACTTCTTATACAATACACCCGATGTCTACGCTGCCTTTTGAAAGCGGAGGTCAGGGTTCTGGGTCAGAACGTTGTTGTTTTTTTTGCTCTGGCCAGTATAGCCAGGCTATTAGCAGTAGCCATGTTGCAACAGCAGTGACAACAGTAATACCACAGGGAGACACTATAAAAGTAGATTTTTGTTAACGGTGGCTGACTGTATTGTTTTTATACAGCCATGACTGTGGCTACCGTTAGCTCAGTTAGCCGTGCAGCTAGCCGGACTACCAAGGGAGTGTTGGTGAAGCTTTGGACCTCTGGCAGAAAGAGGTTTTCAGGCCTGCGGGAAAGCTGGTTAAGTTTCCTCACCTTCTGTTGATAATTTTAGTTTTATGTTTGAACTAAAATTCTTACATATGGCACCTTAAAACAAACACATTTCAACCACTATACTCTTTAGTAGTTTACAGCATCATAGTACATTATTTTCGGAAGGCTCGTCATGTGTTTGTTAATGTGAAATCCATAACGCAAACTTGTAACAGCAGCTCTCAAGAAGACATTTTGAAGTATAAGCTTTTTTTATTCAATGACATGTCGTGGAGCAGACTTACAAAATAGAATACTATACTTACATTAAAATTCATGAGCATTGCTCTCAGGCCACAGCGCTTTAGTGAATGTTCTTCCTCTCCACCACTGTATCTGGCTGTGGAAGATATTAATGGACTGTAACTTGAAATGTGTTGTGTTATTCTGCAGAGGTCACAGCGAGAGTGGAGATACTACAGTGTTGACAAGACTTGTGAGTAAGCAGGGCGATGCACATTTGTCCCGAGCTAATGTGATGAAAGCCATTTGTCCCCCACGCAATAAAATCGAAGGAAGACTATGGATCACGGCGTGTTGACATCAAACATTGCATTTTTGCCACAGTGTTTGCTGAAAAATTGCAGCTCTTGTGCTAATGTAGGCGTTGTAATCGCGGGTCAGACATCGAGGCTTTGAACTGTTAAGTGCTGCACCACCAGTGACTTTTGTAATAAACTTGAAGTAATAATGCGTCTTCATCACTCATCAGGGGGATGCTGCGTTAACTTGTTTGAGACCTCAACAATGAATTATCTGTGCATATTACTCCAGCGCGAGGCCCCTTTCTTCAATACAGCCATTTAACTTGGTTGCTAGGGCAACAGGCTCACTCGGGTGACAGCGGTGATGACGGAGCGATCGCTGACAGACTGACTTCAAGACAGGCCACAAGTTCTTCCACTGGTGCAAAACACTTAGTCTTTCTTCCCCGGTACAAAGGAAGCTGCATTATGCAATCCCTTGCAACAGTGAAGTGGCGCTTCCGTATCGATGACATGTTGGCTGTGAAATGGACTGTGGACTTAAAATACAGTTGGACAACGCCTGACAGCAGTAATTATGTTATTATTCATTTAAAGCAAGTGGAAAATGTGCCATTTTAAAGCAGTGTAAGGATGCAAATTATAGTTCTTTGCTGATATATGAACACTTAGCATTCTGAAAGCATGGCGAGCGAACATGCTGTCTTCCTGGACCAACGTTAATGTATTCGACCATCGCTATGATGGCATGAATGCAGTAGTAATCCATCCCAGTGAATGCTGCAATGTAAGTGTTGCATAAAGAGCATTAAATAGCACATTTTTTTACATCCAAAAACAGACAGAACTCTATATCTTCAGACCGGACCGAAGCACCCAAGGAAAACATGAACTCGGACCCGAGGTGCACGCCAGTCCAAGCCCCGCATTCGCACTCAAGACCTTCTTGCTCCGACCAAATGTTCTCTCCTCTTTAAACAAACTCGTTTTTATAAATGCTGAACAGTTAATGTCAAGAGTATTTCACACAGAGGTTGGATTGTTCTGCATTACGAGGTCTTTTTAGCCCCTTCTCCATCCTGTTAAAGGGCAGGTAGACGGTATACAGAGAAAAAACCTGAACTTTGCTATTTCGATGACTCCAGGAGCCGCACTGTTTAAACAATTAAAACCATAAATTTGCACTGTTTCCATCGAGGGAGCCAATTTTCACAGGACGAACAGAAGCCGAAGCAAAATTCACACTTTTACCTGTTCCAGAGAAGAAAACTGTATGATTAACTTTCTTTTATAATGATCACACCTTTCAGCAAGTGGAGAAAGTGGAGGACTGTTGAAAAGGGGTCTTAATGCAGTGAGGCACTAAGATCTTAACTCGGGACCAAAAATGTCTGCTTAGTAATTGCATCAGTTTGAGATTAACTCACCTGGTTTTTCTGTTCAGCAGCGTTCTTCAGCGAACATTACAAGATAGAAAATACAAATCTACAGCCTGGCCTCGCTCGGAAATGATTGCCGGCCTCCATTTTCACACTATTTTCCAAGTTTCCACTTAGTTTGACCCAAATTGCACCATAACAAAATCCTGGAAGCCAACAACTCACCTCTAGATGGCTGTTAGGCAGGTTGTGACTTTTCCTTATCTGCCCCCCTGTTACCTTCATTGCATCAGTCTGCCCGGCGACCGTGGGGAATTACAGCCACGGAGAACTTTTGACACATGTCCGTTCGGAGCACAGCAATATGGGTCAAGTCTAGTGCTAAAAAATGAGTTGTTGTTGCCATGAAATGTAACCTGGATAGAGCAGTACGGCTATAAATCCATTCAGCAATCAAACATAATGTTTTCTCAGACTTATTAGACAAATTACTTGACATTTGGAGGGAAGGTTCAAGTTTTTCTGGTTGGTAAGACTTTATATATATCCTAGACCCAGTATAATTATTTCATTATCACGTATAACAGTTACATATATATCACGTCTTGACTAGGTGTTTTGTCAGTCTTAATTAATCACTTAATTTGCTACGAACAGGCATGCTTGCAAGGCTGAGAGCTCGAACTTGGACTCCGCATGAGGTGATAATCACTGCTGTTATCCAAGTATCCAAGTACGTCAGAGCAGCTGAACTTTGTTTTATGAAGTGTTGATTAATTCTTTTAGTTTGAAACAGATCTTATTATTTCCTGTCTGTGGAGTATTTGCCCAGCAGATTACTTGTTGATCAAGGTCTAGGGCATAACCACGCATGTACTGTCATGTTTCTGTTTTTTGATTCTGTGATTTCCTGTTTTACTTTGAAGCTTTTGCCCTCGTGTGTCGTGTGTCGCTCTTCATTTCCTCCCTTTGTGGGAATTTCCTGCCCTTTTTGTGTTCACCTGTGTCTTGTTTGTCAATCAGCACTGTGTGTATATCGTCTGTGTGCTCCTTGATGTCTTTGTCAGTTCGTCCTGTGTTATCCACCTGTGTTTCACCTGAGCCTGTTGTATTCCCCAAGCCCGTTCCAGTGTCCTCCAGTGTCTCCCCGTGGTTTGTGTCTTGCTCATCGTGTTTTGTCCTGATTTGAACTTCCAGTTTTACTTTGTTTGAGCTTGTGTTGCTACTTGGATTTTTGCCATTTTACACTTCTTGGTTTTTGGATTTTTCAGCTGTTCATTAAAGCTTGTTTTTAGTTCCAAATCCTGTTTCCTGTGTGTTTCTGCATTTGGGTCCACACCATTTTACCTAAACGTAACACTTAGCCTGCCAACAGGCATGCTTGCAAAGCTGAGATCTCTTACTTTGACTCCTCATGAGGTGATAATCACTTCTGTTACAGATCCAAGTACATCAGAGCAGCTGAACTTTGTTTTATGATGTGTTGATGAATTTTACCTAAATGTAACACTTACCCTGCCAACAGATCTGTCTCTCGTTACTTTCTATTTGTTTACAATTTAATCCTGTATGTTAAGGAAGACATTGGTATTGATACATAAATATAAAGTGGCTACATGGCTAGTCTGGTGTAATCCAAATCTCCGGAAGCCCCCCAAATAGCACCATAGCTTTTGGATCGGCAGCTACAGTGAACATTTCTGCTTGAAGAAGGGTGTAAATAATGTCAGAAAGTTGACATCAGGAGGGGGTCAGGGATGGTTGGGCAGTTTATTCATTGAGCTTTCACCCAGGTGACCGGGGTTTGAGTCCTGTGTGAAGGACACAACCTCAGTGGTGGATAACCAGCTTGTTACCTAAACCTAACCAAGTAGTTTTGGTGCTTAAACCTAAACAACATTTTTGTTTGTTGCCTAAACCTATCCAAGTAGTATTGTTACCTAAACTAACCAAGTAGTTTTGGTGCCTAAACCTGACCGAGGACTTCTGGTGCCTTTATTTTAAAAATGTAACTGGGCGTAGCGTAGGTCCATGTCTAGGGTCTCAACTCCTCCTACACTGATAGCCTTGATGGAAATTTCAGGAGCACAGATCACGCTAATGGTCAACTCGTGATCGACAGGTGGTATTCATTCGGCTGATATAATCGATTTAGTGAATCTAGCTTGGAGCAAATCTCAAAGTAAAAAGTTGCGGGATACGAAAACGTTCTTGCATTACATCCACTTGGGCGTATCCACCTTATTCACATGGAGCAACGTTGTCTCACTTCGCTTGTTTGCAAAGACTGAGATATATGCACTGCTATTCCTAGGTGGTTGGTTCAAGGGGCCCAGAGCTGAAAGGGACCCAAAGAGGGCAACCAGAATTCCTAGGTACACCCCTGCTTAAGATATTCCCCCTTCAACATGTTTTAAATAACCCAATAAAGTCGTGCAAAAACATTAAAACAAATTTGATTCCCCCCTCTTCTTGTCTGTTTCCTCATCAAACGCTTCCAGCAGCCAGGTCTGGAGAGAAGTGATGCTGGAGGGGGGGTCCTCAGCGCAGAGGCAGGCGCGGTGGACGAGCGGCGAGCGGGAGCGCGCGTATAGGAAGGAAGGGAAGGAAGGAGCTGAGGCAGATCAGTCGCCAGCGGAGCCCAAGACGGCGGATGAACGGAGCCGAGCGTGTGTGTCGCCCTTGTCGTTTTTTACAGCAGCTGAAAGCAGCGTCCGGCAGCCCGAAACCTGCCCGAAAATGATGCTCAAACTCGTCCATCTCCTCGGGGTGCTCGTCTGCGGCAGCCAAGGTAGGGATGCGCTGGCGAGTGCGTGAAACCCTCGAGCTTGGTGACTTTGTGGACAAGTTGTGTGTATGTTTTTTTTTTCTCCTTCTTCTTCTTTTTTTTTTTTTTTGCCATCGTGATCTGCAGCAGGCAGAGAGAGGGGAGAGCTGGGGGAGATTGGCATAGAGGAGGAGAGGGAGAGAGAGAGAGAGGGGTGGATTGTTTAACTGGACGTTATTTTGTAGTTGAGGCACGTCTTGGAGGGGCCAGAATGCTTTCTTACTGAAAAGGGGGATTATGATGGGGTCCCTTTTTTTTTTAGGGGTGGGTGAGCTGTTGACACACTCTGTACTCTCCGGACTGAAACTGTTGTCTTCATCATATTCTTTAGTTTTTCAATCCTTTGGAAAAGACTGTGTTGTGTTTTTCCTCTGCTCCAAATCGATGCTGAACTTCAATTTGGCATCATACATGACACAATCAGAATCGGACCACCGCCTCTCCCGCACTCTCCGGTCCACTCTGCCTCGCTGCACACTGTAGAAACATACAGCAGATGTGAGATCCGTCTTCTTCTTCTTCCCCCTCACAGTGTCTGCGTCTTGTGCGCAGGCTGTGCACGGCGCGACCGGGCCCCGATGTGCGGGGCGCAGGAGTCTGAAAATCCTCCGGAAAAGTTTGGAAATATGAGCCGCATTTTTTGTGACAGCAGACTGGCCCTCGCGTTGATTTTTTTTTTTTTTTGGGGGGGGTGGGGTTGGTGTCGTGTGCGCGGCGCACCTTGGTGTGGAGGGTGGCGAGGGTGGGCTCCGGTGCGCGCCCATGTGTGTGCGTATGTGTGGAGGGAGAATGAACATGTTAGTTGGGTGACCGCCGATTGGAAGCGTCACATGCGTGTTTGCAGTGCAGCCTCTCGTTTACCAGCAATCTGTTTCTTAAAGCGGGGAGAAATGTGCTCTTGGGGCGATTATCTGATCTCTCTCAGCACTAATCTACACGCGTTTGAGGCAGGATTTCTGTAGTCCAACAAGTTCATTTGCATCGAGGATGAGATGGGTTATCTCACCCCTGAGGTGTGATTTAAAAAAACAAAATGTCTCAAGACTAAGAAAAAAAAACAAAAAAAGATGAGAAAGAGAGAGTGGATGGGTTTTTCTTGCAGTGTGGCCACGCTGGGTTCCTGGCGCACAACGGCAGGTGGGGGTAGAGCGCTGCAAAGTGCTGCCAAGAGTGAAGCCACATAAGCCGCCGGTCGTTAGAGCATGTTGCATCTCACCCAGTCACAGTCCTTCAAGGGGTCCCAAAGTGAGAAAAAAAAAATGGAGAGTCATAGATATATTTTTTAGTATGCTGCACATAAACCCAGTTTGAGGTGTAAAAATGACCATGAATTTTAACAACAGGCCCCTCTGACACTACTAATGTATGATTGTAGCACTTGTCCAAAGGAAATTTGCATAGCATTTAGAGTCAAGCTGTGGTTGTGGTGTGGTGTGGAGATTTCTGGGACAAACTTCAGCCAATGGGAGTGCTTAAAGGGGCTCTGTGTGGTTTTGGAGAAGAAATTAAAACTCAAGAGGAAATAAAATGAGTATTTACTTTCTTTGCAACTGAATACACAAGCTGTTCTCAGAGGATAATGAGGTCCCCAGGACACTGCTTGAATAGGAGATTATGTTGTCCTTTAAGGTCAGTTTGTTTATTTAGGCATAAAAACAACCAGTCATCCGTGATCTTGAAATGTCTTCCCCAAAAACTACGTAGTGCTCCTTTAAATGGATGTTTTGCAGCAGACCCTGAAAGGAAACATCTCAAGCACACACCAATGAGATGCTTCAGGCCACCGCGACATGGTAACAGGAGTGGAGGTTACCGGCAGTTCGTATATCCGCCCTTACGATGGAAAATACTGTTATGATCAGCTTCTTTTGGGCTGGAGTGATGACACAGGCTATACTGTTCTCAGGCCTAAACTGGAATATTCATGGCTTTGTTTCTTACCCTTTGTTGCACGAGTGTTACATCACCCCCGCCAACCAATTTCCATTCTTATTCGGTGCTTTTTTACGTGATAGCAGCGTCCACATAAAATTGACCTATTAGGCGATGCAGAGATCCTGCTGTAAAGTGAATAATAAGGCTAATTTTGAGTTGAAGGGCATGTTGCTGGAGCTGGAGAGTAGGATGCTGAGCTCTTTCATCAATGTGTGGCCTTGGAGCAGAAGCTAAAGCGTCAATGAAAGGACAAGAACCAGAAATCACCGCTTCATGACCACAGATGGAGAGAGTCTCCTCTGGGTCCTGAAGGAAAACATTTGCTTTTTGAAGTCCCCAGCTCACCGTCTACCCCCTGCACTTGAGTATGCATCCTTGAAGGTTTATGTATTTGGCTTTTACCGATGCTTAGTACAATGAATTATATGCTTGCTTGGGCTCACCCGGGACTCGCCGATGTGATGTTAAGTGGCGTAATTAAGATATTTCGCTGTATCTCTGGGGGGAAATGTCAGTGGCGCAGGGTTTAAAAGATTTATGCCCCTGCGCTTAAGTGTCTCTCATTGCACCCTGAGCCCGGGCTTAAGAGTGTGTGCGAGGTTTGCTTACATCCTGTACTTGTGCTTTATGTACATGCTCACATGAGCGATTGTAAATGCAGGGGCACACATTCACACTGTACTCAGCCTCAAACTACACGGATGAGTCGCTGGGTAAATATTAATGAGGGTAGCACAGTTTCTTTTCCTTTCTCATAAAATCACACCACTAGTCTTGCGAGAAGCGTTTTCCATAACCCCAAAAGTTTCCCTCTATCTCCCGCCATGCTGATGACTTGATCCTGGAACAATGCTGCACACGGTTCTTAAAACCATGCAACACCGGTCACAAACTCCCATTAAAGACATGCAAAGCTGTTCACAAAAGAAATGGCCTGTGTCTCGGTCCTGCAAGGTGAAATTGATTGCATTATTTGATTAATAGACTAGGACGGAGAGCATACATATAGAGAGCCAGTGTATATATGAAAATGGAATCGCCCCCTCGAGGCAGCCGCATATGAGAAATCAATTTAAGGAACGACTGGAGTCAGCAGGCCTCTGAATTGTACAAAGGGCAATCTCAGTGTTATGGATATGCTATTTATTTGCCCGCAAGCTTTTTGATTTCTCATGTGTGCCCTTTAGCACTCGATCCGCCGAGTTCAGGCCTTAGCATTGAATTTGTACGCTGCATATAAGACAGGAGGAGGGTGTTAAAACCTAAACACCTGGATACACGAGCAAAGCACCACCAGAGATCAGTGCTGCAGGGTTGTTGTCAACTGGCAGAGAGCGAAATGGCAGATATAAGGCCAGAAGGAAATGAGCAGTCGTTTTGACACATGACTTCGCCATATATTTTTACTTCCTACCTGCATATGCTCCAGTCTATTTCCAACCTCCACTGTTAAATTATTAAAGAGTAATAACAGAGGCTGTGTGACTAAAACTCTCCCCAAATGCCTCGTTTCAGCAGTTGCAGGGAGTCCATGTATATTTCTCTTAAGTATCCTCATCAAATACTGAACGTGGCAACCAGGCAATGGGGCTCAGGGAGCACCTGGATCAGAGACTCTGTTTGATGTTGATTCTTGTTGGAGAATCAGACAACTACAAAGAGACTAAACGACTACAAAGAGACTAAACGACTACAAAGAGACTTGAAACAACCCAGAGAGAATCAAAATAACAATAACAAGACTCAAAACAAGGACAAAGTGACAACAAAGAGACGCAAAACGACTACAAAGAGACCTGAAACAACCCCATGAGATGCAAAAATAACAACAAGAACACAATGACAGAGACACAAAATGACCACAAAAAGACAACAACTACAAAGAGATCACAAAAAGATGCAAAATTACCACAAAAAACAATTACAGAAACACAAGATGACTACAAAGAGATGAAAACGACCGCAACATGGTTAAAAACGACCAAAAAGAGATGCAAAACAACAACAAGGACACACAAAATGACCACAAAAAACAATTACAGGTCACAGACAATCTCGACAAAGAGACCAAAAGGAGACACAAAATGACCACAACAAGGTTAAAAATGACCAAAAGCAGATGCAAAACGACCAGAATGAGATATTGAATAGGCTTGAAAAAGACCAAAAAGAGTCACATAACACAGAACTAAGTCCACTGGAAAGTTTAGAGGTCGTCTTCAGTGCAGTGCCTTGCTTAGGAGTTGCCTGACAGCCTCTGTGTACAAGCTGTACTGTCATCAGCTCACTGCTTGGTTAACAGGATTAGTATCAGGGATTTAGAGAAACTGTGTGGCAAATGTGTTCTTACTTATTTGTGGACGTATTGTCTGGTAATGTCACATTTTGGGCTTTTAGGTAACTCAGGTTGTGGCGGAGGTGCTGAGAGGAGAGATGACTTTCCGACAACAAGCTCCAGTAGGCGGCTCGGATTTAAAATAAACCTTTAGTTAGTACGGGAGGCTCGGAGCAAAAACAGCAACATGTTCAACAATGCCCTTTGCCAACCTCAGTCTATTTTCACTCGAATTACCCATTATTATCATGGAAGTGACTAATGTTCTCCTCGGGGAGTCTCTCCCAACCAGAAGCCAAGAAAATGTAAGCAGTCGGGGTCCTCTTGTAGGAAGAGTTTGGCACTCAATATATTCCATATTCTGAATCCCAGAAAGAGAAAATTGGGAAGGATGGAGTGAGCAGTGATACGATTTATACAGAGGCAGGAAGGGAGGAAGAGATTATGTTTAAAAATTCATTCAATTCAAGTGAATCTGATTGCATCTAGTTAAATTGCATTGCCAGAGATTGAATCAAACTCTGTGGAGTTACACTGTGCCAAAATTAATAAAATGTAATTGAATCCTGTCGAGATGGAATCAAATTAGGCCAGAGTGACGTGATTGGAGGTGGCAGCTGCTGCATGTTGCGGTGTGCGCCTGCGGGTTTGTCTACTGTTTTACATCAGTTTGGTGCTAGCCAAGCAGGAGACCCTTTGGCTCCCTGCGTATGTGTGTCCTGCCAGTCTAAATGCCAGTCTAACTAGCAGGCTAATAGGCAGAGCCAGGATGCCAGGGTGACAACAGAATCAGTGGGCGCTGTGGCTGCAGACAGATGGATGGAGGAAAGTCTCCCTCCCCTGTTGCTTAGTTTATATGTGAAGCTCCTGCATGGGACACATATTCACTCACTTCACAGAGTAGACGACCCCTCACGGGACGCTGCTCCGTTGGTCTGGGGCTTGCGTTTGGGTCTGGGCACCGGAACGCATGATCAAATGAAGAACAGAGGGATCGGAGAAAATGGCAGAAGAGCTTCTGAGGCACGCCAGTTTGGGCTGCGCATTTTGAGTGACCCACTTAAGCCGTATATACATAACTACACTGAAGCCTCTTGGTTTTCCTCAGAGTGGTGTAAATCATAGGTGAAATATAAATTGCAGAAGACCTTTTCTATGATGTGATTTTTTTCAGTTAGAGTAGTTTCAAAAGTTGATGTTGTGTAACCCTTAAAGTTTGATTCATCAGTAAAAAACAAGCACAACCATGAAATTTGTAAAAAAGAAAATTCAAATATATGTTTATTTTGTTCACTTCTGATGTTAAATTAGTTGAGCCTGTCATTTTAGCTGTTGCAAGAACTCTCTGAGCTCTTTGAAATTACCAACCACTCGCTGTATCTTCTTGATATGATATAACTTGTTTACTTATTTAAATGTATTCATTCTCTGATAAAAGCAGCATAGTCTGGCAGCGAAATGGGCAAAAACATTTCCTCACAATCCTTCCTTAAAGACAAACTGCATGGATACCAGTCTTATGAATCATTATTATCTCCATCACACACACACACACATTGCAGTGTATGAAATGTAGCAATTAGTCATCCTTTGGTATAACACATTTGCGGGCATTGAACAGCCAAGAACACCAAGGTCAGGTCTGAATTTGCCAAATTAAACAAATAAGTCACACGTTGGAGGAAACCTCACAAACCACTTTACTCCTCTCTGCCTAGTCATTTCACCTTGCATAACATTGCACCAAGCATCAGGCGTTGCTTGGATTTGGGGAGTTTACACGTTACACTTTTGGAAACACCTTCTGGAGATGTGTATCATATTCCTCTTGCATACATCAAGGCCAGACTCACCAAAACTGACATCCAGGAATTAGCAGCAATGAAGGTCGACTGTTGAGTCACCTCCTTTGTTTTGGCTAAAACGCTGCATCGCTACATTGCAAAGACTACATACGATGGTGCCAGTTGTCTGTATTCGTCATTCAAAAAGGGAAATCAAAAGACTCTATATATGGAAACCGTTGTCAGTGATTAAGTAGTGCCTACCCTTTTCACACCACTATCGTGAATATAGCCCCCAGAGTTAGGGTTACAATTAATTTCAACCCTAACCCTTTTGGTGTTGAAATCATAAATAGTCAGGCTCAGGGGGCTGACCGCCTGCCTGGTGTTTCTAAAGCACACTGTGTTGTAGAGTTGTAACAGTTCTTTCTATACCTACTGTACCATGTCAGTAGTAAATGAGCTAAACATGCAATAACTTGGGTATAGCCTTTTATGAGTGAAAAAGAAGTTGCCTGCAGGTGAGAACTTTTCTGAAATTGGACAAATAAATTGGAATGGTGAACAGTGGATAGGTACAGATACTGGTACTGTGAGAGGCTGCACAGCGGATGCACACACAGAAATAATAAAAACCTTTTCATGAGTCATCATTAAAAAGGACTTTTTCAGGGAAGCGGATGGATGCGCTGCAGCAGGTGAAGCACAGTGGAGTGAGCGCCAGCTCACTGACAGATGAAATTTTGACTCAGAAGGCAGTAAGATGGACATAGACGGATGACAGGACTGGGTGGCTGGATGACAGACTAACAGACAGTTGAATGTGCGAGTGTAGTGACACAGATAGAACCATAATGAAAAGGAGCTATCTATTGACAGCCAAAGAACAATATTTTTCATCCTCTTCCTGTTGGATGTGGGCCTTGTGTGAAGTGAGCATTAGTTAGTGCCCACCCACAGAGGCTGCTGAATGTCTATGTGGTCCATCACTGTGATTGAGAATTGGACCAATGCTAATTGTGGCTGTGCTGGCTGGAAGATAGTAATGAGAGAGAGGCACAGGCTTTTGGAAACACCTGACAATGTGGTGAGATGAGCCAGGGTGTGGCCTTTATTAAGCATTCTCAAATAGCTTACATGCAGGATGTTGGATTGTTCATGGTATTTAACCTCAACACCTATTTCCGACTAACTGATGTATGTCTGTAGCACAGTTTCAAAAGTGCCAAAAACTGGAACTGAATGTCGGAGGCTTCTGTCTTGTCAGACCTATTCTTTGTTCAGATTGTTCCTGTTACTGAAAACATTTTTTCAGTTTCTGTTGTGGCTGTCTAGACAGTATTCAACAGAAAAGTTTAGAGCTTTGTAGAAACATGCTTTTGAATTTCTCAAAGTAATGTCTTGGAAAATTATTATTTTGTTGTGGTACCAGAATCAAAAAAGCTAAATGACAATTCAATGACGAGCTCTGTGTGTTCAAGAAAACTGTCAGATACAATCAGAGGCTCAGGAACAGCCACTAAATGGACCTTGTTGTTTTGTCAACTGTTAGGGCTGGGTGTCCAATTTGTAAGAAAGTCTCGTTCGGAACAAGACTCAAAAAGACGGCCTTTGACCTTTAAATAATACCAAGCCCTGAAATTGGATGAAATAATTGCACTACAAGGTCCATTTAGTGGCTGTCCATGAGCTTTGATTGCATCTGACAATCTTCTTGAACAGACAGAGTTTTTGTCATTGAATTGTAAATGCATACATTTCAATTTTGTCTTTGCACTTGAAGGACTTCTTGAAAATTGAGATTTAAAGTTTATTCCTCACTTTTGAACCAACAGCTGATAAAACAATCTGACCACAACGTCCAATTAGCAGCATTTGGATGCTTTCGATCGTATAACAAGATCCTCCCCAGGAGATGGAGTCGCCATTGTATTTTAAAGCTGAAAAAGTGATTTCCATTTTTTAAGCAATTTAAGGACATCCCGTCCTTGTTGACTGTGAGATGATTGAGATAGAGCTTCAAACACTCAGGGATTGTATAATTCTCTCAAGCCTTAGAGGAATATGTGATCCATTTTGTTTTCAACGTATTTTCCAAGCGTTTTTGACTTCATGTTTGATAAGGAGGCGACAGGAAATGCGTTAAGAAAGGGAAGATGACAAAGGTCTGCGGATGCACTGAAACTGCATCTTCTTCCCCAAGGCCACCGGGACAAACTTGTTTAAAGCCAAGATAATAACATAATAGCAATCAGTAGATAAAATCAGCCCTTAAATCAAGTGGCAGGGGAAAATGAAACTAAAAACTCTGCTGAAGATGTTAACTAAATGTGAGCCGGTCTCGCTCATCGATGGCATCACCTCCTGTCTCCTCTTTTCCTGCTTGCATTGCAGTCTGAGTTCTCATCGGGGAATACAGTATTAAATGATCTTCTGCTGTAGTTTTGTGGCTCTGTATCTATCATATTTCCTTGTATCCATTCATCCACCCACCCATTCAGACAGTGGGCTCTTGGCTTGTCATCCCTGCTGGTTAATTAAGCCAAATTGTGATTGATGGACTCTCAAGTGAATAGTGTGTGGTCCCGTTGTTGACCCGCCCAAGGAGATCAACCCAGCTGCCAATCACAGCTCACAATGGTCTCGTGACAGGGGCAGGGAAAGAGTCTGAAACGTTGGGGTGATATCCCGGTTTAAACCCCCTCTCAGTGGTATTTCCCAGCATCAAGATGACTTTAGGTTGTCCAGCGTCCTTGCGGGATTGCTGCTGCTTGGAAATGATGCAGAGACCATCTTGAAAAGGGATCAGTCTTCTCAGATTTCTTGCCTGGTGGCCAATATCCTTGTTTAGGGGAGGCAGCACTTGATGAGGAATAGATGAGAGAGAAAGACGGAGGAGGAAGAGGAGGGGGAGGAGGAGGGACACTTGAGATGTGTTCGCGGTGCAGCAGAATAGCTTGCAGTGAGGCCAAACAGTCTCTGCTCTCCTGATTGCCTCTCCATGCCAGACAATCTTCAAACGGAATCTCCTAATGCAATGTGGGCCAGCTTATTTTTGTTTCTATCTCTTCTCGTTTGACTCCTCTCTTTCTGCTGTTTTTTTCCCCCTCCCATTTCTTCCTCTTTTCATGTGCTCGCTCCGTTTCGTGGTCCTCCCACACGAGTCTCATCACCAGCGTCTGTAGTGGGGAGATATCCTGTTCTCCCCCTACGTGGGAAGCTTTTCAAGAGGCACCCGTGCTTAATGGTATTTGCTCGGGAAGCTAATGATGTTTGTTGTTCTGCTGCTCAATATAGTTATAAACACCTATGGATTTTATGTTACTTAGCTCTCTTCTGCACAACAGCAGTCAGGAATTTTCAACTAGCTGTTTCAGGGTTGTTCCGTCAAGCGTGTTATTACGTCTCAAAGTCATAACGATCGTTTTGCAAGCACTCAGAAGACGCACCAGGCAAATTGTAGGCGTGTTTTTAATTACTTTCCATATCTGCATAACTTTGATTCATTCCTCGCTGGCCTGCTCCCAATGTGGGCGCTGTGGGATTGCTGTCTTCCCGCCCACAATCCGCAGAGTTCCCAAGGACGCCGTTCCACCATGGGAATACACAAAGGATCTCTCCGTAATTAAAGAACCTGTCTTAACTTAGATCGGATGTTTACTGAAGTGCTGGCACTCCAAGTGAAATAAGTTTCCTCACGTGTCAGTCCCAGCCCTTCCTCGCCTTTGAAATCACAGGGTCCCACATGAGACACCCAGCTGAGGATATTTTTGGATAGACTTCACTGTCCTACCTACCAAACCTTGTTTTTTGTCTCCTGTTCAGAAGCTGCATGATCACAGACAACCTAATCTTAGTAATCTCCATTCGTCAAAGCCACATATGACATGTTGTCGCGCTCTAATTGGACTTTCTTCATGTCATTTGTGCATATTTAGAGGTAGAGTAAGATCAAGAGTGATGCTGTAAGAGGTTGATGAGGAAGATTTGTGGGAAGGGTTCCTGCATTGGGCCGTTCTTTCATGTGAATGTATATGCTGCGGGGCATGAGTCCTAAGAGAGGCTTGTGATCTTGTGCATCCACGTATGCCTTTGTAGCCAGCAGGCTCTTTTTGATAGAGCCAGCTTGTAATGAGCTCCATAGTGACCAAAACACCAGGAAACAAAGATTGCTTCTATATGATATGACATGCAAGTCAGGAATCAAGATCGGTTCCCTTACAGTTATAGAAAACTCATAAAACTCTACCAGCGCTACCTGGTTCACTCGAAATTCCTGTTTTTGTGGTTATACTACAACACGGACTTCATGACAGAACCAGATTAGATTTCTCAGAGCATGCGACGTTGTAGGAACAGAGCGTATTCCAGTTAGCAAAAGCCTGTACATTGCTCCAGGAACCAAGATTACTTTTATTTCACGCTGCTTTTCATCCATCCTGGAGAGTCGGGAGTAGGCGACCAAAGAAATGATAGATCGTCTCGGCACTTGAGGCGAAAGCCACAGCCGCGACGGACGCGGAGAAACATTGCCATGCAGCTCCTCAGTCAATAAGCAACAAGAAGCTCTGCTGGAAGCTGCGAAAGGGGATGCAGTACTGGCTGTGGCAGCTCTCTCCCCAAGGAGGCGGCCTGAGCCACAAATTAATAGAGCGCTCCCACATGATCGGGGAGTTTCATTTGGAACCGTCACGCTACATAAAGCCCCACAGAAATGAGGAGTACACTGAGGTCCCCGTACACTTCCCCAAGAGTCCCCAAATAACCTGTGTGATTGTAACACTGCCCACTTCTCCCCCACCTTTGTACCTCCCTCCTTGAAACTCCAGGGCAAGGCTTTGCCCACGCTCATCCTGGTTCAATTACCACAACTCATTGTCTCCTTTTTCTTCCCTTTCAAAGCGTGTCACACATATCCTGTCGCCCCTGTGGTTTGCAAGCAGCTCTTCGAAACATCCCAAAAATACTTCTTCAATAACAGTGATGGTGCTAGAAGTGCCAAAAAAGAATCCAGACTGATAGTGATTAAAAATTCAAAACATGGGAAAATATTTTAATTTCATCGAGCTGCCCCGATTTGTTGACCTACAATTTTTAAGCTCGTCTTAACATTTCTGCAAAACTCATTTGACAGCAGCATGAAATCATAAGTGACGAGCGGTGGCGAGTGGTGTGCCCCTGAGGCCCGCTTCACTCTTATCATTATCTTTGCAATGCCTGAGATTAGACACAGCCACCAAGTCTCTCACAAACAGCGTGCCCCAGAGCGAGGATTAACACAATGAGTAATCACTCAACTCACTGGACACAAAACATACAGTACTGATTCATAAGTTGTCACAAAGTCTGCTTAATAAAAATTGGCGTAGAGGATTTGCTTCTGGCGTAACATCGTATACAACTATATGTTTGGAGAGAATAACCCCATTATCTTTTTGTCTCAGTTTAACAATTTGCACAATAGTGGCTTTAGGAAACATTAAAAATAAAATATTTAAGCTTTTTTTTAATGCCTGGCATGTTTCAGAAACCACTTTTCTATGTGTGTACATCGGATAATGATGCATCAGCAGTAGCAGTCTTCAATTATTAGTGAAATGTCTATTTTTAGCTGTGCTAGCAGCCTGGTTGTATGGATGGGAGTGTTGGTCAGACAGTAGGTTTGTCCACCATTTTGCTCCAGACTTGCTAACATGCTGACGTTAGCATGCTAACACATGGAATTAAGATGAGGAAACAGTACATAGTTTAGGTCAGGGGTCACCAGCCTCTTTTAGACTGAGAGCCACCTCAAGGACAGAGAGTAATATGGAGGGCTACTTGTTTGCTCAGTTTACCTTTTAAATAGTGAATGTTTCCCACAGAATGGTCGTGTATGATTATGCCGATTACATACTGAAAAACATTACAACAACCAGATGCACCTAAAAGTAAATTTATTAATGACGTTTTTTTCTCTTGGACAGATAAAAAAAAAACAATAAAGTATAAACTGCTACAATGGGTCGCCAGATATACTTGGGTGGCCATTAATATACCTGGGTGGACCGCCCCAGTAAAGTTTATGTGTGGGAAACACTGTGAAAATATACATTTTTACATACAGTCCTCAGAGAACAGAGTGCTGCAGGGATACTGTGTTTTTGTAGGCTAACCCGGAAGACGAGGGAACCGTAAATGCAAAAATGTGAACTTATTTCCAGGGTTAGGACTCATTCCTGCAGCACTGTATATGCATTCAGTACTGAAGAAAAAGAAAAAAGGCGGGGGGGTGGTGGTGGTTATTGCTCTCATTTAAAACCCAGTTGTTGTTTCATTCTGGTCTACTGATTCTACTCTCAGCGGAGAGGTTGCTTCTTCTATAATGAGTTCTTCTCAGTATGTGATTCGTAAGCGATGGAGAAAAGTGAATCAGCACAGAAGGGGGCCTGACACCAAAAACTGATATTTAGTGTTGATGTTTCAGTTTGCTGAAAAATGTATCTGTCCAATGTTGCTGTCTACATTTGGCCAATTATCTGTGGGAATAGAATAATACACCAGCGAAAACAAAACAGTCCTTGAATCGAAAGTAACATCGCTAAAAGCATTTCTAACATCATTCCGCCACTTTTGCTGTGTTTATTTGATGTAACACATAAAATACATGACTACAGGGAATCTAAACATCACAACAGCCCACATGTAAGTCCTTCGTGGTGAAGGTCATGGAGTTATTTGTTTCTGAAGGCGCCACTAAAATCATCATGTTGGCTTTCACAAAGCATGTACAGGCCATTTATTTCTAGTTCTGTGACATCAAAAGAAAAAGGGGCATTTTAGCGTTACAACTTTGAAGTCTGTGCAGTGTTGTTTGCCAGAGATACAGTACAGTGTAACAATTCTCACCACACTGCAGGCCTGCCCTATTGATCTATTGTCTGGGAGTGTAGCAAACAATTTTGCTTCTCTCTTTCTCTTTCACTTTGTTCCTCCTCCTTCCAAGAATGAGTATCTGTTAGCTTTATGAATACTGATCACTGCTCTCTGCTCCTTCCCCGCTCCGGCTTCCACCCGAGGTGTTGTCAAGAAGATCCCAGGAAGAGAGAAAGAAATCGTCTTTTCAATTGCGCAGTAATTGTTTGAGTCGAAACTGAATCGGTGTGAAAAAAGTTTGCTGTCGAACAGGAATACAAGGCTTTGTATGACTTTATAGCGTTTGTTAACGGAAGACTGATGTAGCTTTCACTATTTGTCACCCACAGACTGATTAAAAAGACATTTTATGCTCATTATCAGGTTCCTAATTTTATTTTGGGTTACTACTAGAATAGGTTTACATGCTTTAATGCTCAAAAAACATCAGTCCAGGTCTGCAGCACTGTATTCCCCCTCTGTCTGAAACACTGTTTTAGCTCCTGTCTCTTTAAGGCCCCTCCTCCTGAATAGCCAGTCTGTTCTGATTGGTCAGCTCACACACGCCAGAGACAGCACTGCTAACGACAACAGAGCAGCTGTGCTAAACACATTTTTACGTGACAAACTAGCCACTGATGCAAATGTGTGACATGGTGACGTAGTGTGATGTCACAAAGTCACGGAATTAAAGACTGGACTTCTGACGGGGCGTTTCAGGAGCAGTGTTTTCTGTGGGAGAGAGGAGCTTCAGAGATCTTTTACATGCACAAGAAGCTATATAAAAGGAAGAAAACAAAAAAGCATAATAGGTCTCCTTTAAAGGAATAAACAAGCTGTTCTCAGAGGAAAGTAAGGTCCCCAGAACACTGTTTGAAGCTAGAAAGGTGGCAGGGTCCGCCACATACAAACAAAGTAAAACAGTATGAAAGTGGGTTGTCCTTTAAGGTCCGTTTGTTTAAAACAAAGAGAGTTTATTTAGTTTGTTTAACATAAAAATCTTTCTATTCTGACACAGGACACTTCTTACAAACTGTTACCCCCCCACCCCTCTTCACTGTAGGTGGGTGTGTGAGTCCACCTGCTTTTCACACGGCGCTTACATAACCGTTCACTTGAATAACCTGAGATAACATGAAACAGAAAGACACAGTCCCTTCAGTATCCTGAGGTGCATCGCCGCGCCCAAACAGAACCATTTGTTACGAGCGAGGGGGGGAGCGGTGTTTGCTGTGGAGCTCGCCAGGCGTGACGCACGGCCCCGGATGTCATGTCACTCCAAGGTTGTTTAATGGGAGTCTTTTTTTTTTTGCTGTTATGGATTTCTTGACTCTGTGTGTGTGTGTGTGTGCGGAGGATGTGAGCCCATCCGAAGCTCATAGGTCATCCCGCTGTGAAGCCCGATGCTGTTATGTGTGTAAATCAAATATGGTTCTTGCAAAGAGCTGCTAAAGTGGAAAATGAGTTATAAGGAGGGATGGATCGCGGCTGTGTGTGTTTGTTTGCGAGCGTATTTATTTCAGGATTCTGCTTACTCTTTGATTTCCGCTGTTTTGGGTTTTGCCCCCCTTCTAGCTCAAGGCCCCGAGCGTTTGAGTGAAGATGCAGCGCCCGCATCTGCTGCATCAGCAAAATAATATGCAAAACAACAAACACGCAGGCATGCAGGAGGAATCACACACACACACACACACATTGGAGATCTCCCGGACTGTCTCATATTATAGCCGGGGCCCGGCTTGAAATCTTGAGATAATTGCAAAAAGTTTTAATTTAATGTTCAACGATGCGACGCGTGTCCCCAGCGTTGACAGGAATATCGGATAAGTGGAGGAGAAAAGTTCAAGCACTGAATCAAAATCAGGGACCTCCCAGCTAGCCGGTGATTATAGTCCAATCATAATCTCTTGGCGGGATTCCTACTTCAGTAAGCGATCATGAGAAGGCCCGATATTCCATCAGCAACACAGGGGGAGGGAGATGCACTCAGTGTGGCTCGTGCTCAACATGCTCAGCCATCTGCGGCGTCTTCCCCGGCCACAACAGAGCTGCGGGGACTCCTGCAGCTTTTGGAGAGAAGTTGTAGAGAAATAATAACAACAAAAAAAAAAAGAAGACGTGCAAAGCAGAGGTCAGCAGAGAGAGCTCTGAGCTCTCTGTGGAACGTAAACGCCTGAAAAAACATAATCGGCGCTTGTCTTCTCGCTCATCTCTAAGAACCGAGAATCAATTAGATTATTTCACAATCCCGGAGTAATCCCGCGCGCAATAAAGCAGTCAGTGTGCGACTTGTTATGCCGATTATCCGACAGCATGTGTTGGGGCGGAATGGGTGCCGCGCGCCTTCCAACCCTCCACAAAGCAGCTTGACATCTGAGCAGCAGGAGAAATCAGCTGCGGGAGCTGTAAGTCGCTTTAAATTTCACCCTCCCCACCTATCTCGGGTTGCCGCTGTTTGTCGGAGGAGCACGCCGCGATATTGAACTTTCACCTCCCGATGCTCGAGTCAAACTGCGCCCCGCTCGCTTCTGCTCATAAGGAAAAATCCATCAAATGAAGTGAAGAGAGGTTAAATTCTTGTAGAGAATCTGTTTCTTGCCTTCGGCTTACAGCGATTCATGAGCTCTGACCACAGGAACCGACTCCACACTGTGTGTTTGTGCGTAAATAAACACGTTATTTGCCCATTTCACACAAGTGAGAGTCATGAGTAATGGGGGCCCTGCGTCAGCGTGTGAGTCGGAGAGAGTGGCCATTGTTTGCTGTGCGGGGCCGGCGATGCTATCACTGCTAATCTACTGACTGGGTTATTGTGCCGGGAGCTGCCAGCAGAGACAGCACCACTCCATATGAAGCTCAGTGGGGGCCGGTCGGAGAGCTCGGGGTGTGTGACAGTGCGCATATGTGCATACTGTGTGCGCTGCTTTGCGTTGTGAGGACAGATAACGTTCGGTATGATGACCTTCCTGTTAGCGTCAGACGGGCTCCGTGGGCGTTTGCACACAAGGACTGTGGCCACTATTACAGCTCCATATGCAATTATTCTTTCTGCTGATTTAATTTCCCCACATTCAAATTTAAATTGTGTTTTCAAACCTTCTCTACGCTGTCAGGAGCTCAATTCTGGTCGAGATTGCTTATTTATCTGCTATTGATTTGGAATAAATGTCATCAGAAAGTAAAATCCACTCTGCATAAATCCCTGTAAGCTGATAAATCCCACAGATATAGATGCAAAAAGGGACATGACCTGAGCAGAGAACATCAGAGTAATCATTTAGTTCATGGACAGAAAGTGAATCGGCAACTATTATGGTAATCAATTAATCATTTAAGTGATTTTTCAAGAAAAAATGCAGACGATAAACTAGCTCTAACTTCTTGCAGTAGTTGTGAGGGTTTCCTACTTTTCTTTGTCTCCGCTGCATTCAATTTCTTGCGGTTTTAGACGATTGGTCGGATAAAAAACAAGAAACCTGGGGCACCCCAACAGCTCAGTTGGTGGAGCGTGCAGTGTTTCCCACAGGACTTGAAACTACAGTGGGTGGATGTCAGACCCTCTAGCCTTACAACAAAAAATTGTAAATTTTGGGACATTTTCAGGGCTTTACTGGACAGAACAGCTGAAGAGTGACAGGAAACGGGATGAAAGAGAGGAGGGAGGGCGCGCAGCAAAGGGCCACGGGTCGGATTCGATCCCTGGGCTGCTGTGGTGAGGACACAGCCTCTACCAACTGACCAACTGAGCACAGTTCAAGTTAAATGCATCAATATGGTGCACTTTAACAATGTTAAAGATCTTTAATGCTATTATGAGAAGTGTAATTGTTAAAGTGTGGCGGGACAAATTAGACTGCCACTAATGGGAAACGCCTGCATGTGCCCAATTAAGGAGGCTGTTTCCTAGCCGCTGTGTCGTCGCCTCACCGGGTTCGATCCCAACCTGTGGCCATTTGCTGCATATCATCCCCTCTCTCTCTCATCCCATTTCCTGTCTACTCTCTCGGCTGTCTGTCTGATAAGGCAAATAAATACATTATAAAAAAGGGAAGCAGTGGCGTACAACTCCTCGCACTTTTGACTCCGACCTGTGCATCTCTTTCTGTCTCTGTTCCTGACGCTCTTTGCCTATCCTGTCAAAAAAAGCCATGACAAGACAGAAAAAGACAAAACAAGCAATCTGACGTCGTCACATCGGCTTTGAGGAAACTCTGACGAGCAACATTTACTTCTTTCTGACATGTAATAGCTGCACGAACCTCATTTTTATTCACGCACACGCCTGTCATCCAGGCGCTGCCACGGTTTAGTCCATCCCGTGTTCATTTCCCCGTTCAGTCGTGTAAGGCAGATGTAAACAATAAATGAGGCTGCTGGGGGAAAATCAATGCCGAGGTGCGTACTGTACGCGCGGAGGAGTGAAGGTGCGTTAATGAGTTCTCAGCTCATCACCGCTGCATCACCTTCACATCATTCGTTCCCATTGTTCGAAGTCTACGTGGAGGTCATTACTGTCCTCTGTGCATTTTTATTTCCTCACCAGGCAAATTAAAATGAACAATAAACCGGGGGCGTTATTTGCTCACATGTAAATGATATAAAATCGATACCTATAACATTATATGAATGTATAAACGGCCTAATTTGCAGTGGTTTTATATGATAGTCAGACAGAGTGTGAGTGTGTGTTTCCTCCAGGCCCTCAAATTGGTTGTACAGTATTTTTAGTGTGTATTTAAACCGTGTGTTTGATGGCTCTATTTAAGACTGTGTGTGTATGCAAGCGCGCGTGTGTGCACGCACCCATGTGAACAAGTGATTTATGGGCTGTTTTTAATCAGGCGCTAGAAAATGTTATTAGACAGCCTTCTCCCGCTCCCTCCGCCTGCAAATGAGCCGGCCCCCGCTGCACCCTGGGATAGCCTCCTGTAATTAGTTCTGGGAACTCACCTGTTACTGAGCGAGATCGAGGGGGAGGGAGAGGTGGAGGTGGAGGGAGCGGGATGCAAGGGGAAGATGGAGTGAAAGGGTAACAAGCAGACAGACAAACAAACAGAGAGGAAGGGGAGGAGGTGCGGGAGGTGAGGGAGGTCGGGGTGAAAACCAGGACTAGAGAGGAAGGGGAGGAGGGGGGTGCAGGATGTGAAAAGAAACTAACCTCAGCATCACCACCGCTCTTGGTTTGCCCGTCTTCTAACAAGCGGGCTACCTGACTTCTCCAGCATATATTAGGATCGGACGATGCTGGGAAGAAAGCACTCTGTACCTCATGTTTCTTGGCCTCATGTGTGAAGACTCGGAGTTGAGTCCACAACAGCAGAACTTTCTTTACTTTCTTTCAGGAAAACAACAACAACCATCATTTGGAGGAGATAATTCAATCTGTAAAAACTAAAGAATAGTGACTAAATGAGAGGGCAAACTGTCTGAAACTCACCTGACCGAGCCAACGTATTGTTCCTCTCCTATTGTTCATTGTTTGGAGTCCTTCAAGGGTCTCATTTTAGCTCATATTAGGTCTGCATCCTAATCAATACCACTGGAGGAAAAGCAGCCACTGCTGCGCTTGTATGTATTGCTGGAGAATAATCATAATCATATCATTTATCACCTCCAGTGGAATATAATCATAGCATTTATAGCAGCATTGTTCATATATAAACATGATGTAACTAATGTCTTTTCAAGTCAAAACGGGATCCCAGGGCTTCCAGAGACTTCCATTATGGCAGACGAGGTATATGGATACATATATAACATATATTTGATGTTTTTTTAGTTGTTTTTTTAACATTTTAAAACAAGTCCCCATCTTCTTCAGTTGTTTAGGAGAATGCTGCAACACTGCTTTTGCTGTGAAGCTCCTGAAATGTTTTGTGGACTACAAAACTTCACCTGACTTTCCATTAACATGCAGGTGAGCAGACAATGACTGCATTTTCATATTTGGGTGAACTTACCCTTTAATTGTATTTCAACATAATATGCGTATATTGGAGATGTATATTGTGATTAGGCCAAAAACATTTCTTCTCACCTTCCAACAATCACTTCTGAAACCTGACACCTGGGCTCACCTAGCCTTAGCAACCCACTTGAAGGCCTGTTGGGTCAACGACGCACAAGTGACGTTAACGACTCTGAAGCTCAGAGCTCACACCTCTCCTTAACAACTCTGTAAAGACACTCCCACACAGGGTTTAAAAGCCTGCCAACTCCCCTCCAGTTAGTCAGAACTGAAGAAGCCTCTTGGATGAGAGGTCTTCAAGAAACTTAAACAAGTCTATGAAACAGCACTTAGATTTACCATGACCTGGATGACTGAGAGGCTTCATCATCATTCCCTTCTGAAAGTAAGAAAGATTGTCTTACATATCACACTTTGCTCGGTATAGACTGGAGCTTTTCCCACGTTTCAAAACTATATTTTTCCAGCTCACCACCCTGACAAACTCACCATGTGACCTGCCTGTTCTCTCCGGCGCATCACTGAGCTCTGATGAACTGACTGCAGCTGCTGGCCACAGGCTGTCAGCGAGCGCTGCCTTGACAGCCAGTCAAAGCAGTGGCCTGTCGCTTGCAACCACACACATACACAAACGCCCACACATATACAAAATACGGAAATTGTCAGCACACATGTATACAACCTTAATTTGCACTTATGCAGACACACACACACACACTGCTCTTCTCCGGCGCTCCTGACAGGCCAGTAAAAACATTATGAAATATTCAGGGAGTCTCGCTGTGGTTCGGGTTCTACCTGTCTCAGCTTTTCTCATTGCTTTGTGTTTGTTTGTTTGAATGAAAGAGGAAGAGACGCTGCCTGTGCGCATGTTGGCATCAGTTCTGTTCCACCTTATGGGTATATTCAGTGCAAATGTGTGTTTGTGCGTGCACGTGTGCGCCGTCTGATTCTGTATTTGGACATGTTCGGGCCGCCTCTCAATTCTTGCTGTCACGGCGGTGTGTAATTGGGCCTGAGCCAGCCAAGCCTTTTTGTCTGTGTGTTGCCTTGTGCTTACATCAACTATGTTGCTCTTCTAAATAACTTACCTGAAGCCAAGTAGACAAACTCAGAGCCAGACTCTCAGCCTCTCTATTTTCAGCCTTGGAGCATACATCCAGTTCGTTTTCTCTTCTTCCATTAATATCAAAGGGCAGTTACGGATGCCAGTGACCTTTTCCTGAGCTGATACGCAGGAATTATCATAATTATAGACTTTTTGCTCAATGTAGCTTCTACTTTTGATGGTTATTTTCTTATATATTCGTTCAGACATGTGAAAGGTTCATAAATAAATCAGATTTCTGGCCTTTTCCACTGGTTTAAAAAGTGCCTTTTCTCAGCATAAGCAAGTAACTGCAGTTTTTGTGTCTTCTGGTAATCAATGGAAATCTAACACAGGGTCAGCATTTCAGATGCAGCAGAAGATACAAATTATAGCTGTGTAAGCCTTTGGGGTCCCACAGGACTCTATTCTATTGTATTTTCTTAATTTGAACCTGATCTACCTTATCCATCAGAAGTCAGCTGAATGCTTTAGTCTCAATATTGTTGGTATTGAAGAATATAGTTTAAGTAATAATATTTTATTCTTTTAATACAGTTAAACTTGGGAGAGGTTTAAATGTTCCCTTAACGCTGCATTTGGAGAAGGACCAGTAATATCCACATGATTACTCCTTTGCAGTTCTGTTTCCGCCCACTTGACTCGAAACTTCTCCTCTATCTGACTCAGACGGTTGCCATCGGGGGATGCTGTCTGGTGATTAACAGACCGTATCACCATTGTAGTCTCTCTGCACAGATGAGGGAGCTGCTTCATTTGTGAAAAGAACAAATAGAGAAGTAGGTAAATGACTGTGGTAGTAATCCTTGATAAAATAGCATAAGGGCCATTTACTGACATGAAAATCTACAAATTATAAGACGTTACACAGTGGCGGACTCGGGATATGTGAGGGGCAGTAGCGAAAACAATAAAAAGGGCACCCGCTGTATAAGGTGGGGCACCAGGGAACAGAAAGGGCACATTTTTGGTGTTTTATCTACCATAGGGGTGTCCAAGAGGGCACGTTTGTGGCGTTTTTCGAACGTGGGGGTGCTTGGTTTGGTGGTGGTTCAGCTAAGGGGCCAGGGCTGTATCTCGCTTTTGAGGGGCCTTATGCAAAATGTTGTTTGGGGGCCCCCTGGGGGGTCAGTGACGGACGGGAAAAAGTGGATGGCTGGTGATGCATTTCTCTTTTCATTGTGTTTTTACTGTAAATGTGTAGTACCTATTGTAAAATATCAGATAGAAGCATGCATACAATACGTATCACTGAGGCCCACATTTTCAGGTTGAAACAGTCAGAAGGATTACAATGTGTAGAATAATTTAAAGCAACATCCTCCTTCAGTGGCAGCTGCACTCTCCGTCATATTTTTTGTGGATTCAGAGAGTAAAAAAAAAAAATCTTCTAATTCATCTAGACTGATTGATAATTTAATAAGAGGGTCCTCTCATTTAAATTCAGTCTTCTTTATTCCGATGACAGCAGCTTGTTGCGCGTATCTCCGTTTTGTTATTAATTATTCATGACAATTTCGCAGCGCTTCAAAATACACAATGCGTTCAGAGCAGTGTTTCTCAATAAAACTGTGCAACCAAGTTCGTCTCATCAGTCTCAAGTCAAGTCGAGTCTCACAGCATAGAGACAGCTCCCATTTTCGCTGGTTCTTATCATGTACTGCTACTAATTCTCAGGAAAAGCAGGGCAGGGGCCTTTATTTGAGACTACTGCTTTTAATTCGGGACTGTCCCGAATTTCTCAGGACACTCAGAACAGTCACACTTCAGAAGCTAATTTTCTTAACTGGATTTCATTTCCTTAGACATTTGGCACAGCGTGTTTACAACCCGACCACTATGACGGGTGTCATGGTTGAAAAGAAATGATTGACGTAGCTTGAAACCTATGGGAGCTAAAGAGATTTTTCACTCAGTCAAACAGGAATATTGGCACAGCTTCTTTTTTTTTTTTACTGTGCATGTTAACAGCTTCATTAATATGTTGTCCCAGACAAGATTACCAGGCAATAATTAGGTTATTGGACATGAGTAAAAGTCAATTTGGAGAGCCCTAACGAGTCCCTGCGCACCTGGAAACACACACACACACACACACACACACACACACACACACACACACACACACACACACACACACACACACACACACACACACACACACACACACTCACTCACACACAATATCTGACATACAGTCGTAGTTAGTGCTGTCCCCGTGTCTTTGAAAGGATCAAGGAACGTCCCCATGGAGCTGATTGAGAGAGCGTGTACTGTTAAAAAAGCCATCTGTGGCAGCCTCGCAGCTCCTGCTGTGCTTTGAAAGCCAGTTCTCGCTCACCCAGACACATCAGCCAGCAAAGGACGAGAAAGAAAGGAAAAAAACTTGTCAAAGGATCTACTTTGCACCGTACTCAGCAACATAAATCACAGGGAATGGCTGATTTCTCCAAACATTCTTGTTGACCAGTCCGTACTTTTCTTCACTGTAAATGTGCAATAGGTAAGAAGATTGCTTGTATTTGAGGTTTAGTGATGCTTTTAATTCCTCATTGATGTTGACATAGCATGAAATAGACAAGTTGCACAAGCAATCAGAAATGTAAGGAGCAGACTTTGATTTTTTTTTTTAATTCCTGAAGATTATTAAGTAGTGGATATTAGAAGTATTCAGCTGGTGAAGTGTGAGTAAAGAATTCATATTTATTTGATATTAAGGGACAGTTTAACATTTTTGTAAATCTTTTCCTTTACCGAGAGTTAGATGAGAAGATTGATACCACTTTCATGTCTGTACAACTAATACGAAGATATACCCTGCAGGCTATTAGCTTAGCTTAGCTTAGCATAGATCCCTGCTCGCCCCAAAATCCACAACCTGTCCCTTCTACACTTTGGTTTTTGTGCAGATTAAACACATTTATTGTGTTAATTTTGTAAGCTGTTTAGGTGCTGGTAGTGGAATTTACCTCTGGACAGGGCATGTTAGCATTTTCCCCTGCTTCCAGTCTTTATGCTAAGCTAAGGCTAATTGCCTGCTGGTGGTAGCTTCATATTTAGCGCATTCACGAGATTGGTATTGATCTTTCTTTTTACCAAGAGTAAGATGAGAAGATTGATACCACTCTCATGTCTGTACAATAAAACTACAACCTTCAGGCGATTAGCTTAGCTTATCTTGGGGATTGGTATTGATCTTTTCATCTATCTCTCGGGATGAAAATGACTACATGTCTCTCTCAAAATGTTATATTGCTCAAAAACGCCTCATTGCTGTATTAAAAAAATGAGATTGCTGTTCACTCTTAAAGGAGACCTATCATGCTTTGTCATTTTTTTTCCCCTTCAGTTTTTTTATGATGTTCTGCATGTAAAAGATCTTGAAAGTTAAAAAGGTCAAAGTTCACACCAACAGAGGCTCCTCTGTCCCACAGAAACCCGTGCACCTGAAACGCCTCATCAATAGTCCCACCTTTTAACATCACACTACGTCACCATGTCACATGTTTGCATAATTTATGCCTTACTGGCACGTAAGAATGGATTTAGCACAGCTGCTTTGTTGTTGGTAGTGTTGCTGGTTCAGGCATGTGTGAGCTGACCAATCAGAGCAGACTAGGTATTCAGGAGGGGGGACCTTAAAGAGACAGGAGTTAAAACAGAGCGTTTGAGGCAGAGGGGGGAATACAGTGTTGCTGCATTGGACAGTATGAGAGAACTGATGTGTTATTGAGCCTTAAAGCATGTAAACATATTCTAGTAGTAACCCAAAATAAAATTATGTGCATTATATGTATATCTTAAATCAAATAAGGACTGTTTAAGGTAAAATGTTTCCAAAGTAAGGTCAGATCCGTCTCTTTAAAAGGTTAAACTGGCACAACGTGTAGTGAAATAAACTTTCCTCATCATGCCAGTGAGCAGCCAGAGAGACAGTTCATAAACAGCTTAGTTCTCGGCTCACGACCGTCACGAGGAAAAGCAGCAGGAGTTCAGCATCGCACCTTTGCCACGTAAAAAATAATGAATGCTTTTTGTGACGCACATGTTTTGCTTCAGTTCGGGGATTACGTGGGCCCAACGTCGAGCGAGGGAACACTTGAATCCATTTCAAAACCCAGACAAACAAATAGACAACAAAAAATCATCTATTTTATAAACAGGACAGATTTTCTTAATTCCTTAAAAGTTGCCATTTTTAAATACACCGTGCATTATCAATTTTTTACCTTTTTTGCTCGTGCTTACCTGGAGCGTACTGCTGGGTGCCAGGCTGGAAGAGCAACAGATCCGTGTAATGAGATTTCTCTGATCTACTATAAAAACGGTGACTGTAATAATCTCCGCCACTGTAAAAATAGCTCAGTTATCACATAAGTAGTTGACAAAAATAATCTGTTTGGTTAGAGATTGTCGGGTCATAAAGGGGATATCTGGCAGAACATGAAGGCTTTAGATGAAACAGAATATTGTGCAATCAACATGAACGGAAATACCTCCAGGTGCTGAGAAAGGTCTACCTGTAGGTCTCCCATTCTGGCCTTCAATCTGATTAACTAATTAATAAAGCAAATACTTTAATTCGCAGTGCTATAAAGCATTGTTCGTTTTCAGAGTCAAAGACTGTTTGTGACTGCGTGGTCTCGTGTCCATTTGCACTCGGCATAGCAGATGGATTACCAGCCTGCGTCCACACCGCTTTCACCACCCATTAGTACTTGTGATGCAACGTCCGAGACCCCCTCCTCAAAGACGGACTGATGGCCGAACACGGTCCCTCCATGCCGAACACATGTCGAGTGGCGTTCATTAGTCCCACCGTTCTGAGAGGTTCATAAATCACAGCCATCTGGAACGCTCTCACTGCTGCAAAGCGCCACGCTTGGCGAACAACAACCCCCCCCCCCAACTCCTCTTGTGCTGCTGGCAAACAGCCAATCAGATAACAGATCCCATAGTGGCACGTCATGGCCGAGACAGGCCACGGGGAGCATCACAGCAGACAGCCTTTGTTAAAACTTCCATTCTGTTAAAGATGGAGTTGCCTCCTATGGAAAAGCTCATTTAGAAGGAAGGAAGTATGAAACTGGAGTGCAGCTGCTGGATTTTAATCACAGACAAACCAAGACTGATGTCATTTGCAACGGCTAATGTGGTTTTTACTCCAGAACCCAACACAGAATCTAGGCTCCACTTTTAACCCACATTGTCTGACAAATAATTAAATTATGTCACTGCAGTTTTTAACTACAATCAGTCATTTTGGAGACTTTACTCTGAGAAATTAAAGGATAATTAAAGCATAGCAACATGAACATTTAAAATTCCCTTTAAAATCCATCAAGAAATTCTTTGCAGGACAGATTCTTGGTTCAAGGTTCAACAAAAATGTACTTATCTTTATTCAATGTAATGCCTCATCTGTAGAATACAATATGGTACAAGGGTTGTATTTGAAAACCTTTATAAAAAGGTCATATTTAGCGGCTCGTGGGTGGGCTCTGGATGAAACCATTGAAATACAAAAGTGTCCTTTGCGGACTCACCTTGGTAGGTTCTTGTTAGCACCCTTAGAAGGTGGAAAGGCACCGGATAGAAACCCCAAAGACCACCATACACCAAAGGTTGAATTCTCTGTAGAACCACTTATAGAGGTGTTACGAGTGGAACTTCACAGATGGTTCTTGGTAGAACTCCTCATGTTCGGTTCTAGGAAGAATCCTCGTGGGTGCAGTTTTAAATCGATGGGGTACTCTTTGAATCACCGTGTGACGTCCAACACATGTGGACTATTTCTTTAAATCTGTAGCCTCGCTTGCAAGCCTCCCCCCAGCGTTACAGTAGCACATACAGCAGCTGGTAAAGCAGTATCTGTGAAACATGTCTGCCCATCTTTATCCCAGTGAGAGTGGAGATCTGAATAAACAGCCTGTGCGGCTCTGCCGTCCTCAGCGGAGCTTTCTTACGCTTCTGCATGCAGACGATGTCATCGTAGTAGTAACGCTCGCACATATCTGCACACGTGTCTGCAAATTCCGATCAAGCCATTATCTTAATTGCGCCGTAATTAGCGTCAACATGCAGCACTGGCTGTTTGGTATTAGGGAATAAATTATGTTAATTTTGTTTTAGATGTCACTTTAGAAGCCGGAGTCAGAAATGTGTGTGATTTTTCTGATTTGGTTTGCACTGTTGTGTGTGTGTGTGTGCGCGTGTGTGTGTGTGTGCGCACATGCATATTCAGCTCAACACCTGTA
Source organism: Pagrus major (assembly GCF_040436345.1). NCBI lineage: Eukaryota > Metazoa > Chordata > Actinopteri > Spariformes > Sparidae > Pagrus > Pagrus major. Next base: position 21,176,858 of record NC_133238.1, read on the forward strand.
GCTCACGCTGAGCATGAAATGACTTATTTGCTTTGGAGCGAGTTGATTCTCCTTTTTTGTTATGTGCCTTGCATGTTTTCGGGAGGCGAGCTTATCATTTAGCAACCAGAGCACGGTTATCTAAACAGTTAGCCTTCACACACACACAGACACACTCACACACACGGAAAAAAGGCAGAGCAGGTACTGACTCTGCTTCATGTCATTTATCTTCAACACATCTTGCTCCGCTGACATTTGTTTGTTCTCACGTTATCTGCCGATCCGCAGAGCAAACAACAAAGAGGAAATTAAACGGCCAACAAAATGAGCAAGATTTCAGCGTCCAGATTGCGTCAGAGGCCGATAAGACGGGCGAGAAATTTAGTATTTGACGTGTTTATGCCGTCCCGCTCCGTCTGAGAGCTGTTAAACTGGGTGAAACTTGGGAGAAGGAGAAAAGATACAGCAGCAACAAGACAGAAAGAGACGTTTTCAGCCACAAGCAAATCCTCTCCCCGCCGCTGCTCCCGTCGTCCTCTCTGGGGAAATCACCGACGGGGGGGGAGAGGAGGGATGTTGTTTTCTTTTTTGCTCAAGTGCTGAGCTACCCCTGCTTTCTCTGTCCACCTGTGCCCTCCTCAGCCCTTCCTGCTGCACAATAATAACCTCCCCATCTGCTGTGATCGAACTTTTCCCTCTTTTTCATCACTCATGCGCCATCCTCTCCTCTCTTTGTCTTTTCCCTCCCCCCCCCCGATCATCCCTTCCATCTTTCCTCATTACCCCCCCTCCTCGTCCCCCATCCGCCACGGCAGAACTCCAGCGGCCCGTGTATTGATCAGCCTAATCGGAGGCGTTAGAATGCAATTCCACCTGTCTTCTCCGCTTCATAGCTCCGCAGGCCATTCGATAACGTTTAGATGCTCGGATGCAGATGTGGCCGTGTTTGGTTGTCGGGTGACAAAGAGGGAGGGAGAGGGGGAGGCGCGGCGCTAATGACGAGCCGCCGCCTTCACGCTCCCTCAGCCTTTTTTCCTCGCCGCCTGTCAAAAACCAAATCTCTCTTTCTCTTTCCCCTCAGCCTGTTTCTCTTTGTCTTATTTACCCATCTGAGTCAGACTATCCCTCCCTGATCCCCCTTCTTCCTTTTCATCTCCATCTTTCTTCCCGCTTCCTTTTTTCTGCTACCTACAAATATTCCCTGTCTCATCGTGGCTGAGGGGAGGGAGGGTGTTTTGAACAGACTGGATCCTGTATTGATATTCAAATAACTCTCCTCCGGGAGATAAGGCGGGCCATTGTCTCTCATCCTTGATGTGTTAACTTTAATTCCCATTTTTTCCCCCCCCTCAACATTTCACACGCATGAAATAAATCCCACGGATCCAGTTGCTGGGGAATGTTTTCCTTTCCATCAGCAACTTTTGTGCTTGTTGCCCCTGAGCGAGACATTTAATCCCCAGATTTGCTCGGCGCCAAACAGTACCAGATTAACAGTGTTTCAGGCTGCTCACAGGTACGAGAGCTTGTTCTTGAGCTTGATATATTTATACAAACTGGCTACCGGGAGCTGACCAGTTCACCCACAATCTGCCGTGACAGTAAGTCATCAAATGAGCTGCATAAACACAGTAAAAGACCCATATTCAAGGTATTAAAAAACCTTCCCTTCATATGTTAAGTATGATGTTTTCAAAGGCTTCTGTGGTGATGAGGTATTTAAATTCACTTCATCACGTCCCCACTTTCCCTCAGTTTCTATTCTATATTTACATATGTTTTATTGTGACAACTCCCCCACTGGCAGATGTGCACTTGTTGCTCTCTCCATGTAAAGCGCAGATGACAGCATAACAGGAGCAAGTGAGTGGGAGGTGTATTGTATTTTTGTTTTTAAGGGTTTGTCATCGGAAGGATTCTTTTCTTTACTTCCTGCGAGCAAAGCCTGGATTGAATTAGAAGCGTGTGACTGTTGAAGTGCAAATTGCGTGCAATTGCAAGGGAATATGTTATTCATTGAGTGTCGACTCCTATTTTTTTTTTGCATTCGAGACTGCATTGTGTTTTTAAGGGGTTTTGTCGTTAGGGGATATTCTGGTCTTCGTTTCCTGCAAGCGAGAGCGTGGATTGAATCAGAAAGCTGTTTAGGTGGTTCTGAATGTAATCGTTTGTCATCCATCACGAAAAAATGTGAGGATTTGCTGCATTTCTGTGTCATTTATGACAGTAAATAAAGAGTCTTTGGGTTTTTGACCGTTAGTCGGACAAAAAAGCACTTGACTTGACACTGATGAGCGATTAATCTACAGAGAGAATGCAGCAGCTGGAGGTGGAGACGGTGTTGATACAGCTGATATTTAGCTTGGATATTGAGGTTTAAAGCTCCAATGATTAGTCGATTAGTTGATCGGTCAACTGAAAAACATTTTTTTTTTTTACTATTTTGATTCTTGATGACTTGTTTGTTGTTTTTCAGGAAGCATTTTTTGATTTGCTGCATTTCTTTGTCATCTATGATCGGACATGAACAGCCTTTGGGTTTTTGACTGTGGCTTGAAGCAATTTGAAGACGTCACTTTGGGCTCTTGGAAGTTGTGCTGACATTATTCACGATTTTGTGACATTTTCCACATTCAAGACTGCACTGTGTATTTCAAGGGTTTGTCGTTGGAGGAATTCTTTTCTTCATTTGGTGCGAGTGAAAGCGTAGATCGAATTGGAAACGTGGGACCGTTGAAGTGCAAATTGCGTGTGATTGCAAGGCAATCTATTGTTACTCATTGTGTGTCGGCTCCTATTCATGTTCTTGTAGTTCTGAATGTGTGAATATGTGATCTTTGGTTCCAAAGCATTTATTTAGGCTGCAGTGAAATTTCCAGCTTCTTAAATTTGAGGAGCTGCTGCTTTTCTTTCTCATTTATGACCGTAATGAAGAGTCTTTGGGTTTTGGACTGTTGGTTGAAGCAGTTTGAAGATGTCACTGTGGGCTCTGAGAAATGGTGATGAACCCATTTTACAGACTAAATAATTAATTGATTCATCCATAATGAAAACAATTGTTAGTTGCACCCCTGCTGATGACTGATATGTTGCAGCTCCCTGGATATTTTTGATTGTTGAACATTTCAGGTCTGCAGACGAGCCCTTTCACAGTAACTCTACGGGACTGAAACCAAAGCTGTTGATGTTTTAACAAGATGAGAAAAAAATAAGGCCTTGCAGTCAATTTCAGCTGCTCTGAAAAGATCTTGATGTGACGTTATCCGCTGAAATTTCACGCAACTTCCAGCAAAAGCTCTATGATAGCGTCTATGCGCCTAAGGCTGTGTTTTTCTTGAGTGTACATCGGTCTAGACGGTGAATCCGAGCAAATGACTGATGAAACATGAGCTGTGTTTTCTAGTTAGCATCACAGCGGTGAGCGTTTTAGCCCCTAACTTTGACTCAGAGGCATCCCTCTGAAGTGCTACTGTACTCAGTGGGAGGTGCCGGTCGGCAGGCAGGCCGAGTCCTCGCAGCGCAGAAGAAAAGAGGTGTGTCAGCTTGCGACGGGCCTCGCTTTGAGCCTAATTCATGTGAATGCCTCAGAGAAGGCCCTGTCTGCTCGCATCAAAGCACACACGGCCTCTTGTTGTCTCGCTGCCGCCGGTGATTAGTGTGGCCGGCTCAGTTTCACCGGTGCTTAACAAACGGTCGGTTACTGTACATTTTTACCAGGCTGTGTTCACAGAGGGTAGCATTACACACACACACACACACACAAACACAAACATGGGGGTCAATACAGGTCCAGCTAATGGGCTACTTCACTTCTGAGAAAAGTTTCGTGAGTGGAGTTTTTGGACTTCTTAGATAAAAGCGATGTTTAATGGACCGTACCTGCCGTTTCACTCTACTTAGCTGCACTAAAAGGGCAAATGATAAATGGTGGTTAGGTAAGGAAAAAAGTAAAAATTATTTTCTGAAAAGATTTGTACTGTACCACAAATTTGATCTGAGGAAAAACGAAAATGGATCAAAAATAGGGTATTCAGAGAAAAGCAAATCTATGGAAGAGAGCTGAATAGCAGTCATGTTCTCAACAAGAGTGATTTAAGGAGAATGAAAAGTTGACCTTGTTGGGTTTAGAGTTTAGTTTTGATAAGACCTAGAGAACATTAATGGGAGGAGAACGCTGTATCCTTCAGAAGAGGACAATCCTGTTCTGTGAACTGAGTCTTTTTCAATTGGAGGACCTTTTTAATACTGAACTCATGTCTTGGTTGTTGTTGCCATACAGTATCCTGAAAGCTCATATTGGCAGAGCATCATTTACAACAATCAGCCCATCAATCTGAAAAAGACATTAAAACCCATGTAAAAACAGAAATATACACTTTGGTAGTTGAACAACTGTTTATGTTACTTATTCTGCAAGTTAGAAAAAATGGTAAGCAAATGTTAAGCGCTCTGGTATTGTATCAATCTCGCTTTTCTGTTTTGTGTTCATGTTGGCTTAATTTGTAGATGTCCTTTTTCTGACATATGAGGTACTTAGCGATGTTTTATTGCTTTTCTTTAAGTACATTACTTTAAAGAGCTATTTTTTAAAAGTAATTTATACACAATTTTCCATAGGTTTAACTAATAACAACACATTTCTTCGATAGTCAAACATTTTATCTGTGTAACCCAAGGAGACAGATTATTGAAACTATAACTCTATACTCTTTTGGTCAAGCTAATAGGGATACTAAGAAGTTTGAGAAACTGAAACATGAATGGTTTCTCATTCTTGATTGATGTATTTGAATTAGTTTCCTATTGTTCTACTTATCAGTAGTTTTAGCAGTTATCTTGATGTGTGATTTCTGATTGTTAGAGTGAAAACACAGATCTTAATAGCCTTTTTCCCGCAATTTTTCTTTTTAAAATGGCAGCATCTGACACAAATTTGCCGCTTTGAATCCCAGTTCTTTGCTCTGTTGTCATCCCTAAAGAACCCCCTCCCTTATTACTTTAAATTCTGTACTTTTGACTCTCACTTCCCTGCCTCTGTTTGGAAGCCTGGCAGGCAGCGGTGGCGCGGCAGATTGTCCTTGAACCTGGCAAAATCGTTTGAACTCCCTTTCACAATTCGTTGCTCCCAAAGAAAAGCACTTCCACTCACTAGTTCTCATCGCAGTAACTTTAAAAAAAAAAAGAAGAAAAAACGCCTCGTCCAGGGAATTGTGACAGAGCTCTCATCCCCTGTTACAACTGTGCCCTCTTTCACACTCGCACTATAACACATAGTGACACTGTTGCTGCTCTCTATAGCTGCCTTCTACTACTGTCGGCCACTCTGCTATTCCCCCTGAGCAGACTGGGGCTTCGGTATCTTGCTCAAGGGCACCTCTATGGAAGATGTTAAGGGAGCGGAAAGCCTTTCTCACTCAATTTCCCCACATAGATTTTCCCAGCTGGTGTGAGACTGAAAAAAGGCGACCTTGCCTTAACAAGCTGAACCTCCAGGCCGCTGTCCCACTGTACCGCTTTCCCCAGACTGTGACTACAAGGTTCACAGGAAGGACGACACTCGACATGTGTGTATAAAATGTGTGTGCGGCTTCATTGCCTCTCTCTGCGCTGCTGTTTGAGATGCTATAGTGTCGTGGGTGGTAGCTCTGACCTTGGAGTGAAAAATGCGAGGCTTTGTTTACAATGAATCCTGGGAAGAATATTGTTTCTAATGGGAGTCCAAATATAAAATAACAAGCTGTGCATATACAGTATATAAACAATAAACAGTCTTTTCTCCCTGACAGTCATTGTAACAAAGGAAGTCACCGCTTCCCATTATTCCTTGGTAGAGGAATAATTGAGAGGGACACAACTGACATTGTGCCATTGTCAGTTTTGAAGGTTGTGGACTCGTCTATTGTCCGATATTCCTTGAGATTGTGTGAGGGCATCACTCATGCAACTCCTTCTCTTTTAACAAGAGGAAAACGAAATATGTGGTCTATTTTTATTTAAATTGAAGCTGCTGTAAAGAAAATAATAAATCCCAGACCATCTACTTTAATGAGCCAACACTGGCCGAGTGGAAGCTGTTAAGAGAAGTTTTCAGGGCTGAATGGTTTATCAATTGATTTGTCGACAGAAAACTGAGCAAAAATATCAAATATTTTCTGCTCTCAGCCTCTTATATGTGTCGACTAGCTGCATTTCTCCATTTTATATCATTCTGAGTATAAGAAAGCAAATCGGTCATATCAAGACATTAACTTCGGGTACATCCCAAAGATGCAATATATAAGAATTTTAGTAAAAGTATTTTTACTAAAATTATCAACAGAAAGTGAAGAAACATAAGTCTACTGAAGTTAGCATGCTAACCAGCTAGCCCCGGGCCTGAAAACCTCTTTCTTCCAGCGGTCCAAAGTTTCAGTGCTAGCGGAGGACACACCGACACACCCCTGGTAGTTGGGCTAGCTGAACGGTGAGCTGAGCTAATTGGGATGAGTTCTTACATATTGCACCTGTTTTTAAAGGGTAACTCCACCAGTTTTACATAATAAAGCGGTTTACAGGTCTTGCATGTGACCCAAAAATTGGAGTTAAGTTTTTGGAGAAGCCAATATGAAATGTGTTAGTCTTGAGTCCCTCCCAAACACCTGTAGGATCTGCATGAATCACACAGGTGCCATTCCTATTTGTGGTACTCTCACTCTAACCGAGGCCAGCTGGTCTTTAAAAGTTTGAAGAACATTGTTTCAGTGCGAGCCGAGCAGATACAGAGAGATACAGGAGGAGACCCAGCGGGAGGTGGAGAGGCAGGGATGTGATATATTTCTTAACCATTTTTATTTTTAGAACTCGCTCCTTTCTTCTCTTCACCTACTCTGCCTCGTGTCAGCTTGCCTCCGTGTTTGTTCCGTCTTAATCTTTGATCCGTCTTCCCTTTGTTTCATCGGCCGGCTCACTCTTGCGCCAGGGGGGCCAGAGCAGGTCGGAGATCACAGACCGTTGGTCCAGTCGGCCTCCTCTCCGCCCCGGGCCAGCCTGGAGGCAGAGGGGAGGGGGGGAGCTGTCCGGCTGCCAGTGCTGAATCTGCTCCAGCTTGTAGCTTGTAGCATGTAGCGTCTAGCATTGACGCTGTCCGTGGTGCTGAAACTGCTCTGCCTGGCCCTGTCTGATGTTTCTATGTAACTGTGTAGATGACATGAGCAACACAATCGCGCTCTCTCTTCTGCACATGGTGTCTTTCTCGATCGACAGTAGGAAAAAAAAAACGTAGGAGGCGTTGAGATTTGACAGGGACGTGTGACTCTGACAGGATTACAGCGTTTCAAGGCAGGCAGGTGAAACGGGAAGGAAAATGTTTCCTGCTGGTTGTCTGTGCCTGAACACAGCGACTCAGGACTCAGTGACACACACAGCACCTCTCCCCTCGCAGGAGTATTTGTGTCCCGAGCCGGAGAGAGAAGGGAAGAGAAATGATGTTTATCTACAGTAGTGTTGTGAAGTTTGTAGCCTGGAAAGCTCATAAAAAAAAAAAAAGGGGTGGATGGGGTGAGTCGCAGCGTGGCGCTGTGTCCTCAGTTTGACACGACAGCCTTCTGCCATCTCATCTGATCTCCGGAGTGAAAGGTTTTAACCTCGTGACATGCTGTCAGAGAGACAGAGGGAACGTTTCACTTCCTTCCACCTTTATGAGTTTGTCTCCTCAGAAGTGTGGCTCTGAAAGGAGAGCCGTTTTTGTTTCCCGCTTTTTGGCTTCAAAGGTACTGGAAGCAGAAATTGTCAGCACCTGTACCAGGGCTGCTAGATATCGAGAAGAAAAGTCTTTTTGGGAATACTTTGACATTAGAGTTAGGGTTACATAAGATAGGGTTTGGGGTTGACTGCTTTAACATTGGGGGACATAATTAGTCCAAACCATCTCCTAAAAACTACAATGTCATCATCCTCTGTATTATTTGCACGGATACAAAGAGGAAAAGGATGGCATCAGGAGCAGAGGAGGGCTGATTAAGCCCCTGCTGGTAATCAAACCTGTCCAACACATTGGAAGCTGTTGGCGTTGACTTTGATTCACTTTGAACCATCAGTTCTCACCAGAAAACAGTTCTTTTTAACCACACGCACTCAGATTTGTACAAATCACCAACCAGAGCCACTTGTGTTGTGTCATCATGTTGCCACGGCGTCAGCAAAACATCATCTTCCAGATTGTGTCTTCAAGGAAAATGTCAAAGCTGTGTAATCGGCTCAGCTCGTTTGACTCGGGTTATTTTTCCACAAACACCCCCACCCCCCCCTCAAAAATCAAAAGTCGCTGTGATTACCATAATCGTGCAAATCTGACAAGACGTTTAATCAAGATCAAACAGAGGAGAGATTAATGTTTTCATTCAGATGGTAGTCGCTTGCACTTCATGTGCGGATGCGTCTCGGAGGTAATCCATGAGAAATTGGTGTTGCCGAGCCGTTTAACGCCGCTGATGAAAAGTCCTCAAAAAAGCTCAAAGCTGACGTGCACCTGATACACCCACGCTGTGAAAGAACAGAGATGTGTCTTCAAGCTGAGAAAAGAGAGGATGCAAAGTAAGGGGGGAAATTAGTGAAAGTGTAGATTACCAGAGAGGAGACTAAGGGAGAGCTGAGCTGGACTTCATTAATATTAAAGTTCTTGTTTGAATGTTTAATTATAAGGCTCAGTGGTTCCTAAGCTCGTAACTTTCAAATGGAATCTGGCAGTCGAGTCCGGCCGAGCACACACAAAGCCCCTTTTATGTTGTTCAATACAACTTTATACGGACGCAATAAATGTCACAGACAAGCGCGACTCTCACTTTAGCAGTGAAACGCAACCCTTTAATCATTTTTATTTTACGAGGATTATTTCATTGCGTCTTATCATAAAGCAGCAGAATGATGTGCGGCATTTATTTTAGAAAATGACAGCCCCCTGCCGGCGTTGATAAACATGAAAGCGACTTGTTAAAGTTTGGGGGAACATGCAACAAACGGCGGAAAAAGGTTCATCAATCAGTGTCATCGCGACGGATAAAAGGCCTGTTTTTGTGTTTGTGGTCTCGAAACGTCTCCAAAAAGAAATCTCATTGAAGTTTTATTTTTAAATTACCCGTCGCTCGTTCATGTTTGGCCTGATGAGGTCGGCTTTATGAGCAAAACCTCTTGACGTCAACGTTTGAGTTTGAGCCAACAGAAAAGCTTTTGTTGGCTCTTTTTTTTTTTTTTATGTGGCAAGATATGAAATCATTGAGCCGTGCAGTTCTCTCTTTCATTGCATCTCCGTTTCGATATTTTCCATTTTATTGCAGAAGGGAAAAACACACTGAGCAAATAACCTCCAGTGGCACCACTTAATCAACACCACGTCCTCGCTGGTGAAGGAGGCAAAAACAAAAGCGTTTCAAGAGGGCAGCATGTTAATGACGAACACATTTTAAAGAGCAAAAGCAGACTGATGAGTTGTGAGAGGACGGGTGGCCAGCGGATGCCACTTGAAAGACAAACAAGTGTGTTGTTTGCTGACAGGTAACAATAAAAACAGATGCTCCTTATTATAATTACATTCAGTCATTAAGTCTTTACTCCAAACAAGTTTTTTAAAATCATTTTATATAGAAAAACACTCCAAGAAGGTTTTGTTTCAAGCTTGACCTCTTGTTTTTGTACTTGTGCTAGAACAGCGACAGCAGCTGCTGGCATCTTTTGCCAAATATTTTAGTTCCCTAAGCCTAACCAAACACTTGAGTACCCTAAACCTAACCAAATATTTCAGTTCCCTAAATCTAACCAAATATTTTAGGTCCCTAAGCTGACCTAATATTATAGTTCCCTAAACCTAATCAAAGATTTTGGTTCCCCTAAACCTAACCAAATATTTTAGTTCCCTAAACCTATCCAAACGGGAGAACGAACAGTTTTATGACACAGTGAATATGTTGTTTTTGGACAGCCAGCAAATATGGACCAAAGCAAAATACTTTTTTTACATAAACTTGAATTTTGGAATTATTACTTTTCTTTTTTTCAATACATTTTAACTTTAAGAAATGTTTGGAGTATTAATAATAGTGCATCTTGATCTGCAGCTTTTGCTCAGTTCAAGTTACGGAGGGATCAGACCTCTCTCCAGCCCCCATTTTACTCCACCCTTCACACAAATGCAGATGCAGACTCTTGGCATAAAGTATGGTCTCCCTCCCCCTGCCCACCATTTCCACTTCAAGCCTCCCCCACCGCCTCCTCTCCGCCTGCTGCCGAGCCTGGAGAGCGGCTACAGGAAGGTGAAGTGTCGGAGTCAAACGCGGCACTAACCTTGGCCGGCTCAAGGGCGAGAGCGCTCGCACTCAGCCAAGCTTAAACACCTGCATGTGGTCGCCAGGGATAACCGCCCTCCTCTCAACACACACCCTCCATCACCACCACCGACCCTCTCCCGTCCCTCCTCTCCCACTCCAGCCCGTCATTAGCATATGCGAAGACAGGCGTAGTTCAAGGATGCAAATGAGGCCGAGCGCAGGCATGCATATTTATTCATCTGCTGAAACCGGGGCGAAGCTGATGGGGAGAGTTTGAGGGCTGACCCCGGAGTGGTGTTCAATTTTTACATTAACCCAGAGACACCGGGACGTAAATACGGCCGTGTAGAGGGTGGCGCAGGCCTCTCTGCGCAGCATGTGACTCGTGACCCCAATTACCTATTCACGTTCGCGCCTCATGAGAGGTTACTCATGTTTGCCGCCATCATCGAGTGATGTCGTGGTTCGACACCACTCCTCCCTTTTGTTTGGTGAATACTGGAGTGTTTGTCTCTGTGCAGCGGCAAACATGGAAATCATTTATTAAAATTCGCAGGAACCAATAGATGAAAAATATTCCCTTCACCTGAATAAATTGGTATCCTTCAACTAAATACAACTTCTTTGAGTCATTGGTGGCCATGAGAGCCACACACAGTGCAGCTTAGGAAAACACATGTTGATGGTCTAAACTAATGAAGAAAAGGCTGTGCTGAATGCCTTTTTTCTACATTCAAAGATTTAATAGACGTTTTCAAATGAATCATGTCTTCACATTTTTAACACAAAACACACTTGTAGATTTTATTGTGGTTATATAAATGTTTTATTGTGCTGTAAGAGTTCTGCTGCACAAAGTTTTTCCTCTTGAACATTTGTTTAACATTGAAAAAAAGGTCTATTTTATAACAAACCATGTTTTCCTAAACCCAACCAAAAATTTAAGTTCCTAAAACCAAACCCAAAAATGTAAGTTCCCTAAACTTAACAAATATCGTAGTGACCTAAACCTAAGCAAATATTTTAGTTCCCTAAACCTAACCAAATATTTTAGTTCTCTAACCCTAACCAAACGGGAGAACAAACAGTTTTATGACACAGTGAATATGTTGTTTTTGTTTCGTACTTTTTTTTTTTTCAATAAACTTACTTACTTTTAGAAATGTTTGGAGTAAAAAAAAACAATCCCATGCAGCCATCAATCGAGTATAATACTTATATTAGTGCATCTTGATCTGCAACTGTGTAGAAATATCAGGACATGCAAAAAAATAAAAAAATAATAATAAAAAAATATATAATGTTGATTTAAAATTCGACTATCAGGGTTATGAAGGAATCTCCATCATTTAACTAAAAAAACTCAAATTGGGAAACAAATTTATGAATTTTTACACACATGCAACCAAATAAAGAGATTAAATTAATCTCTCTTTAATACATTTCTTGTGTTTTAGCAACACATTTCTTGTTTTTGTCATTTTATCTGTATTATATGCACTTCTATGTATTATTGTTGTCTGTCTTTGCATGGCATTTCTGTATTTGGGTGTTTTTACTGTAATTTGTTTGGCATGTTGTACCTGCTCCTGCTCTTTGTTTCCTTAGTTGTTGTGGTTTGGCATCTCATGGCCACCTTTCTCTTGTACACTTCAGTCGGAGATGACAAGGACTAAAAGCTCATGATCGAGTTACCGGCAGCGGGACAAGAGACAGGGGGCCTTATTAATGATGCACCAAAAAAAGCAACAAAATAGTCGCCTGGCTTTGCTGTTTCTAAATTGTCAAGGCCGTTATACCATTCATCTGCTTCTCCATACAGGGCTTCTTTCAGCCACTGTCAAGTGAGTGAGCTTGTTCTGCTTTTACCCAAGTGAATTTTATAGACAGCGGCGCATTGTCGGCTGCTAGTCTTGGGTGACAAAGCATGGGGCGACACCCACCACATCAGCACACTCAAAAAAAGAGGGGACTTGAATAGGCTGAATTGGTTGAAAGGTTTTTTAGCAGCCGTAGAGTTATATCTCCTGTGGTTTCTGTGATTTGAAAAAAAAAATGAAAGGGGTAAAGCGCAGTGTTTTTTTCTTTTTATTTAATGAGTGAACGCTCTCATCTAATATGCACCTTCACATAAGGGCAGGGTAATGGAGGGGTGGAGGTTTCACCACAAGCTCGGTAGTACTGGATAAAAGCAACAGAGAAAGAAACAGCAGGACACTGCTGAAAGCAAGAGAAATAATTAAGATATTATAATATTTCACTTAGCTGGTAGTGACTTGTGAGAACAAAGCGGCCCGGAGGCAGAGCGACTGCCCACAATGCATCTATAATGGCACATGTAGATGATAAAACACACCCTGTATACACACTGAGATATCTTCTTCTTTAGCTAGTTTTCCATCCATCTTTTAGCGCCTTTAGAAAAATTGTAACTGCACACATCCCTGGAAGGTTATTATAAAGTAGTGAGTGATGACCCTCCTTGGGTACATGCTTATGAGACACTATGCCTCAATCAATTTCCAACTGTTACCCCTACTTTCCCAGTGCCCCCCTGCACCTCAGAACTGAGTTACAGGGGTTCTGGTTCGAAGTAGTGGCATTAAAATATGTAAAAATGTGGAACTGTCCTGCACAAACCTGCAAAAACAATGGAACGCATGTGAACGCGTGTGAAGTTATCCTCTTGAACACGTTTAATATTGAAAAAAGTTCAATTTTATACCAAACCATGTTTTCCTCAACCAAATATGTTAGTTCCCTAAACCTAACCACATGTTAGTTCCCTTAACCTAACCAAGTATTTTCATTCCCTAAACTTAACCAAATGTTTGAGTTCCCTAAACTTAACCAAATATTTGAGCTCCCTATACCTTACCAAAGATTTTGGTCTCCTACATCTTCCCTGAACCTACAGTTCCCTGAACCTTACCCTGGACTGTGATGGTGGAGTGTTGAGGATGAGTTAAGGACTCTGTCGTCTGGTGGTACGACAGTGGATAGCAGGGTGAACAGACTGTGGCTGGGGTGGGTGTTTTCTATTAGTATCTTGTTGGCTCTGTGCAGGCACCTCACTTCACTGATATCACTGATGCTTGGTAAATGGGTACCAATGATGTTCTGGGTGGTTTTAATCACCCACCGCAGAGACTTCCTGCCATGCACAAACCATGCCCGTGCATGATGCTTTCCAGTGTCTGAACACCCAACACCTGCAGTTTCATGTACTTACACTTGTCATTGATAGTTCCAGCTGTGAGCTGCATGCTTTGCTCCGATTTTCGCATGTGGCCTGCTGCGGCAGTGTGATTGAAGGCTGGGGGAAAGAGTTAGGCGAGAGGACCAATGTATCAGCGCCTCGGTGGAGCTCTGACAGGCCTTCGACTGCTATAAATGTACAGCGGGAAATCCTTGTTAGTCATGCAGTAGCGCACAGGGCACATACCAGTCGGATGTGCAAATCATCAAAGCGTGAGGGATGCGCGCTTAGTGTACAGTTGGTGAATATAGTGGAGTGACACGCCCTACACACACACACACACGCACACACATCCAGCATCTTCACTCAACAAAGAAAAATTCCATCCCTGTCCTGCAGCCTCCATTAGCCATCCATCAGGCAGAAATCACTGGTGCTGTAATAAATCATGACAGCAAGGCTCACACAGCCATATGGCCCCTGATGCCCTCATGATATAATATGTGGGATATTATCACCCCCTGAGCCCAAGCATTTGCCTGAAAGGTCCTTCGGTTACATGGCCGGTGAGGAGGTGAAGCGTGTGGGCTTCGAGGCCAAGGTTACGCTGGCGAGGAGCTCCTCGCCTCACATGTATGTGCGGCCAAGGTGACTTTAAGACAACGAGCGCAGGCCGAGGCAGAGAACACGGCTGATTTTCTACTCCACTGATGACCCACCCAGCAGTAATACTCTCCTGCTCATTAAGCTTCGTTAGATTGGACTGCCTTGGGCGAGAGAGACAGAGCGAGCATGTGCGGTGGGAATGGTGTGAGTGGGCGTTCGTCTGAGAAGAGATTGGACACCAAGGCCTCGGATTAAGTTTTTAATGCTTGTTTGCTGGTTTGTTGAGCTTATGAATTTGACCCGTGGCTTGCCTGCTAGTGTCTTATATTTATGTTCTCACAAAAGACTGTATAGTTACTGCAAACATTTGAAAATGATCCACATTATGGTGCATCTGTAATGGATCTGTGGTCTAGAGAAGCCTGAAGTGTTCGGTGATAAATGTCAGATTAATACAAGCTCGCTAACTGCTAGAATGACATCACATTAGCAATATATCAGCGTGATAGATGCCCTTTACAGAGTAGTTACTTAAGTATATTATTGTCACTCAATTGACTGATCCTTCATTGTGCCTTTTTTATTGTGTAGAACAGATATTTACAGTTTAACAATTGTGAATGTAAATTGTGGGCGGTGCCTCCTCGGGCCTGTGAGAGCTGACCAATCAGAGCAGACCGGGCTTTTTGGGAGGGGGGGGCTTAAAATGACTGGAGTGTTCAGACAGATGGTGAATAGAGGAGCTGCAGTAATGGACAGAATGAGAAGAATAGTGTGATTTTTCAACAAATAAAACCTGAAAATGAGCATATTATGGGAGCTTTAAAACTAGAATAAAACATGTCATCATCCCTTTCAGTAATGTGGCAAATTAGCCAGCAAACAGTTGCTTCTTTACACATCCAGGGACATTATTATTTATTTAGAGTCGTGTTTCTATCCAAGTCCAATATTGACTCTTTTCTCTTCATTTAAGCACTGTTTTGGTCTAATCCTGAGGGAAACAACTGGCTCTTCAGCTGCTAATTGTTCCTTTTTGTTCATTGCTAACTGTGTCTGTCTGCAGTTTGCTGCAGAGCAGGTAGTTTACCGTGGGTTTGTCAAGAAGAGGCATGTGTACTGTGTATACAGACAGACACAATGACACATACGTGTAACCAGTAGTTGCATTGCAAATGTGGAAAATACAGCGAGATAAAAACAAATGAAATACAATTAAAATCCAGAGAATAAGAATAAAAGTGTCTGTGTCCTTGTTGTTTTAAGAGCCTTTCTCTGTAAAAACAGCTGTCTGATGCTGTGAGAGTGAACCAAAGCAGTAAAACTGAGGACCTGGCAACTAAAAAAAATGAGCTGAAACTCACTTTAAAGCTCCATAAAGGCGGAGATTTAGTCCCATTGACACATTGCTGTTTAATTCACACATTGATTATAGCTGCTTTGACTGATGATTTAACTGTCTCCCTGTTTCTCTTTGGCCAGAGCTTCCTACCACAACAATTACAAAAAACATGTGTAAAAAGTCGTATTGTAGAAATTAGAATTTATAGGAAATATTCTGCATAACAGTGACAAAAGGCAGTCGCTGTGGTTAAGGAATTGATAATGAGTGGAAAAAATGAATCAGAAGTGCAAGAGCGTAAGAGCGCTAATAGGCTTTCAGACAACATTGTTATGCTGTTGCTCCACTGTTTGTCACAATGGAAAAATATTTGTAGAAAACAGACTCTGCAAGTGCACATTAAATGTGAATTTAAAGTTTTGAAATACTTAAATAAATCTCGCATACAGTACAGTGTA
The DNA here is from genome assembly GCF_040436345.1 of Pagrus major. Classification (NCBI taxonomy): domain Eukaryota; kingdom Metazoa; phylum Chordata; class Actinopteri; order Spariformes; family Sparidae; genus Pagrus; species Pagrus major. The sequence continues at coordinate 21,192,743 of NC_133238.1, forward strand.
AAAGTGCCATGTAGTGTTGTAAAAGATAAATGTCGGAGCAGATTTCGCCTCAGGAACCAGATCTGTTCAGTTTAAGTGATGTTCAACAAACGTATTGATAAATCATTGATAGCTCGTGACTCTCTGAGTACAATTTAACATTCATGTCTAATTCAAGAAGTATTTACGCGTTTACGACTTAATGTTCGATCAATTATTTAGAAGTCACGAGAGACAAAGCTGCTGGAATGAACGTCTAATTTGTAAATTGTTTTTATCAAAGAGGAATCAGAAACAACACAATCACTAATGAATTATTACATAAAAGGCAGCCCTTTAGCGTTTAATCATTGACTCTTTAAAGGCTCCCGATCTACTTTCTCATCACTATTTTGAGTTTTGTACACATTCTCGCAAAACTTTAAAGCGTCAGGTGCCTGAAGAAGATGGAAAATATGAGGCAGAACGCTGCTGAGACGTTCTATACTCTCCCAGATGGAGTTTATGGTCACCTTGTACTGTGGATATAGTAAAGAAACAAAACATAAAATTGACAGCTGGTAGATAAATTTGACAACCTGTGAAATAAAAACAGCCGATGAAATAAAACGCCAACGACCAGCTGTCCCCAGGCTCGCCCTCCCCGTCTCCTCGTCTTCGTCAGCCCGCGTCGTCTCGTTCAACCGCCCGTGCCCCCCGCAGATGCGACGGGACAAGTGTGACTGATTCAGATACATTGAGTCGGGTCCCCACCCCATCGCAGCCAGGCAGAACCTGCTTGTCAAGTGTGCGCAGGATGGATGGGACTGGGAGAGCGAGAAAGAGCGACATTCACCATGAACTCCCAGTGAACCTTGCACTCCCCTGCTGACATTTCACACCAACACGTGCAGACTCACTCATCTTTACACCCAGCTGCTTCCTCATCCATCCAAATGAATCACATCAGCGCACATCGTCCTTTTGCACACACACACACGTGTTTTTTTAACGGTTCCAGACGTGAGAGCTGTAAGAGCGCTAATAGGTTCCAGTGGTTGGCTCTGTGCGCTGCGTTTGACTGTCACTTAGCGAGATCAGGAGTGACAGTCTGCCCTAGTGGCACCCTTGCCCCGCTGATGGAGTAGGTCAGGATGGGACAGGTGTCTGTCAGCCACGGTCAGTTACAAACAGGCGGAGGAGGGAAATATGATGCTGAGGGCGCGAGGGAAGAGAAACTGACAAGCTCGACTTTGATACACAAGGAAAAGATACAGCATCATAAGAAGATCTGTCTTTGTGAGCAGAGGACAACCCAAAAATCTAGAATACATATTTTCCCTCCTGTACCTGTGACTCTATTTAACTGTCTTGAGTTGTTTTGGTGTGAGTTGCCAAGTTTTGGAGATGTCAGCCTGACTTCTCTTAGATGGAAGAATTGAATGTCTCTTTCCAGAAATCATGACCCGGTTGGCTGGGCCCAAATTTTTGACTATTCAGATAAAAATAGCTGTTATGACGTCACCCAAAGTGCACACCGGCAGGTAGAACAGTGTTTCCTATGCATTCATTTATTTGTCAGTGGCCACCACACATTGATTTTTTTTTCTATTATTGATCTGCTCTCTCTCTCCTTTCAACGTTTCTTACTTTTATAAGTCAGAGAGAACGACGTCAGCTGTTATCGATTGACTAGTGGAAATTCTCCCCCCTCGCTGTACACATCCCATACTGTACCTGCTCTGCAGAGAAACACGGAGAGAGATTCTCCAGTATCAGCCCAGGTATAACATCCCTCCTGTAAATGCGCACTGATTGTGATGCGACCTCTCGTGTAAATGTAGGCCTATTTATATCACTGCTTTGTGAGCGAACCTGGTTTGGTTCCACGTTTGGTCATTAACAACAAGCCGCCTCCACACGTGGCTCACCTGCTGTCGTGAAAACAGAATCAGAGGGGAAAAATCCGAGCCTCGAGTTGTCTTCTGGGCTTCATACTTATTATGCTATAAAACATTATAACACTGTTGACAAAAAAAAGTCCACAAAGCGGAGAGAGACCGAAAGACGCGAGGCGGGGCAGTGTGTGTGCAAAAAGAGACCGGAGGTGGAAAGAGAACAAAGAGGGAAAAGCAAGGTGAGCAGATTAAAGTGGTTTGTGAGTAAGCACTAAATAAGGTGGAGGATTAAGTAGAATTAAAATGTCCGGTGGAGTCCTCCACCTACTCCCCTTAACTAAAGATTACTACCGAAGCTTTGAAGCCAAAGAAAATAAAATGGTATTCGGGACAACCCTCATTACTGTGTAGAAGGAAGACAGGCTTGTGCTTGTGACAGCGCAGGATGTAAACATTAATGCCTCACTCCTGGGATGAGCTGTAACGTTAGCTAGCTTAGTTAGCTGTCGTGGATCAGTCGTTTGGTAGAAAGAAAATAGTTCCTATATGAACTGCTCACAACAAGGTCTCTGGATTATCTTGAGTAGCTGGGTCATGATTTGTGGAAAGAGACATTGCTGGTGAGTTTTTGAGTGTATTGTGTTAGTGCTTTGAGCACCACAAGCTGAGTGCCATCTACGATACTATACGATGTGGTACGGTGGGGTGTGGTACGATGCGGTACAGTATGGTACGATATGATATAGTACGATATTTTGCGATACGGTACGATGCGAAAAGCATGCGATTGTGATGCAGTACTGTACCGCATCGTACCATACCGCACCGTACGGTACGATATGATACAGTACAATACTTTGCGATACGGTAAGGTGCAGTACGATGCGAAAAGCATGCGATGTGATGCGGTACGGTATTGTACAGTATGGTACGGTACATACAACTTTATTGTCAGTTTACACTAGAGCTCATTTTGAATTTTCAGGCAGTTCAGTGAAAGAAGTTTATACACACAGGTTAGACATACAGTTACTAATATGGCACACATTGAGAGCACATCAAACAGTCATGACCATGAAAAATAATGCATAATATCCTCAGATCCAGATCTTATTCAGCAGCACACTGATTTTTTTTGTTTAGAAACAGGATGGACTGATGTATTAAAGAACTTTTCAGCCTGTAATGGTTAAATTCTATTATATATTCAAGAGAAGGCAGACATCTCTAAAACTTGGCGCCTCACACGAAAACAATCTAGATGGAAAAGTAGCAAGAGGGGTAAGAGGAAAAATATCAATTTTTGATTTTTTGGAATGAACTGTCCCGTTTGCGTTAGGCTCATGGAGACGAAGAGACTCCTCAGCCCCCACTCAGTGTCATAACCGCGTTCATCAGTTCATCTCAAATGACTTGGATGAAGGCGCCGCGATGGCCTCGATGGTTGATGATCATTGCCAGTGATTCAATTATCGGCTGCAGTGCTGTGTAATTTAAAGCGCATCAGCAGCAAACGCTCAGAAGAGACGACAGCAGCTGACGCCGAAGTGGCTCTCTTGACATTTTCGAGGAACTTTGGAGACTTTTTAAAAAGTACGCCCAGTAACTGCTGGAGCTGTGAGAGTTCAACATAGAAATCCTCATTTTAGACCTGTCCGATAAACTTGTAGATATTTACGGCATTTTGATGGATCACACTGGGACTATTTCATCTTTTATTTTAATCAACAAAACCAGCACCCGAGGCTGTTTGTGCTCGGATTTCATTTCCATTATTTACAGGCTTGTAATAGTCACTGCATGTCTTAGCTAGGCATGCTGTATATTGATGAGGCAGATTCAGGAACCAGATGTTCTCTGCAGTTTACATATTTATTCACGTACTGTATTTACCTAAAAAATGAAGAGAGGAAATAGTCCCTCAGGTATGCAGACTCCACTGTTGGTAAAAAATATATATTGATTTTAGGACATCTCCATGGTTTCAGCGTGAAGGTGTTGATCCTGAACATACTTACACTTTGGTTGCATTTCCTTCTCCTTGTTTTTTGCCAATTATCAGCTCAATAAAAATGTTAATTTCATAATAATGATATCAATTTGCATATAGCTGCAACTATACTTGTTTTAAGATAGTTTTATGAACAAAACCATAAAAATAAAGCAAAAGCCCTAATGCTTCTTTGGTTGAGTTATGTCAAAAGTAAGTAGGTGTGAAATTGTATTGACCCTGCAGGCATCGGATGTCAGTTTAACATCAGAATACTGAACAGAAGTAAAATTTTGGTTGGAAATGAAAATCGGGTTGATGTCTAAACCTTTCATCTACATCAACCTTTAATATTGGAAACATGTTGAATTTTGGTTTTAAATGAAAATCTGGTTGATGTCAAAACCCAACACCGGTTTGATATCAACCTCCATTATTGGAAACATGTTGGATATGTGTCTGAAATGAAAATCAGGTTGACATGAAAACCCAGTGTTGGCTTTATATCAACCTCCATTGTTGGAAATGTGTTGAATTTTGGTTTTAAATGAAAATCAGGCTGACATCAATACCCAGTGTCGACTTCCATCATTTGAAACATGTTGAATTTTGGTTGGAAATGAAATAAGAATGCAAATTTCCATGGATTTCGTCACTTTTCTCATTTTCAATTGGATTGAATGTGATTACAGTTATAGCCCCCAAGGTTCCCATCATGCTTTAGTTGATGAACAATAATGTTTCCATTAAGTCAGGGGTCTAAGTCCAGATGAGTCCAGATGTTAGAAAACATTGAGAAGGTGCTCCTTATAAATAAATACAGGCTAAATTGATCTGTACTGTCATAACGAGATGAGAAATTCCAGTTTATTACAGTTATATTTGTGTGATATCTGTGTCTGAAACTGTCTAGACTATCTGTTTATAAAAATTGTTGGATGAGCATGGAGCTCTATGGCATTGATTCAAGTTATATCAGTCTTTGGCAGATGTCACTTAGTCGTATTCGATGTTGCTTTGGTGTTAGCGGGAGCCTGTTCCATCCAGATCTGAACTATTTTAAATTCCCTGCTTGATTTAAAGCCGGTATTAATCAAATGAATTCCAAAACAAGCACTGACACGGCCGTCTTTAAAGTCACCGCGCAGCCATATGGCCCGGCAGCACTTTGACCCCTCTTTGCATTCGAGATGAATCGGCACATTTTGCGGCGCGCAGCGTATCCCCCTCGGTCGCCTCTCGTCTACCTGCCCGTCCGCAGGGATCGCTTTAATACTGCTCAGCGTTAATGAAGACAAATCATCCAATGAAATCGATCGATGATGGAGTCACTGTACTCAAAGTCCCTGAGGGTGCGAGAAAAGACACGTATGTGGAAGATAACTCGACGCTCGGATGCCCAACAGACACACACACATCGAACTGTGCAGTTTCAGAAACTTCTCCGGTTTGATTAAATGTAGCGGCACATCACAGCTGTGTACTCGACTGTAATTCAAATTCGCACTCGGTCTTCAACTTGTGTTTTTTTCAGGACACCCAAACTCTCTCTTTCCTCTGAGTTCTGGCTGGTAGTCAGGAGGAATAAAGCATCGATGCCAGATCAAAGCGAGCTCAAACTGCAGCGAGGAAGAGAAGAATCTGAGCTTCAACCCGCTGCCATTGTGAGCATGTGTGTAGATTGAGTTGTAATCTGCATGTGTGTGTGCGCACATCTCAGAGAGACTTCACATTATTTTTCACATAAGTTTTCCAGCACCCTCGTTACGCAACATGCCATGCAATCGTTTGAGTTTTTTGTGCATACTATCAGCACGATCATCTAGTTTATGATGGAAAGAGGCTGTCTTTATGATCGTCAGCTCAACAATAACCCGAGCACAGGGGGGCGAGGTATCCGAATGTTTTCTTTTAAAGCATTATTTTGGTCAAAATCCAATTCCATCTTACACCGGAGAGTAAGAGATTGATTTCTTTCTCTGGCTTCTCTTTGTCGTTTTCCATCTTTTCAGTGGAGATAGTGGATGTGTTTTTCCCCCTGCACGCCAAGTGAATCAGATATTTTGTTATATTTGTTTTGTAATAACATGTTCTCAGGCAATCAAGCACAGGGGCTCCTCAAGTGGCTTCCCGGGGCCACTCGAGCGCCCTTGTGCGACCTCAAACAATGCCGGATGGCTTCAGTTCAATATCGTCTTATTTGCTTTAAGTCGACGGGACACTGACAAAAAAACCTATTCTGGGAATGTGTTTCTTTCTTTGCCTTGCTGACAAAAAACATCCACAGAGAAGCAGAGGGGTTTTCTGGCCTCAGCATTCGTCTCATTGGGCTTCGACAATTTTTGAGCTTGTTCTCAACTTTTTGGCTCACTTGAAAGAAAAAACATCAGATTGTGGTCACTCAGCAGCAGCCAAGTATTTTCTTGTTTAATTGGTCTACAAAATGTCCAATAATTGTGAAAGATGTCCAGATCGTAAAGTGATGTCTCCAAATTCCTTGTCTTCTCTTAGAATCCTTTCCAAAACCCAAAAGTTATGCACACACCCGCAAATAGTGTGAATTTTTGGTGTTTCAAGCATTTTCAAGCCTTTGTTATCCAAAAAATGACTCAGAGTAGTTATTTTCCATCTAGGGGTTGCAGGAACAGGAGAGAAAGCAGAAAAAAATAGAATAGCACTTAGTAGAGCGCATACCTCCGCTAAGGCCCAACAGTCCCCTTTATCCGCATCAAATTGTACTCACTCATAGATACCAGCCACCTACATACACCAGATCCATGCATTATATCCTGAGAAATAAACAAACCAAACCAACAAAAACGGGTGAAAACATTTTCTACATAAAACTAAAAAATATATACTTTTCGAGAAGGTCCTCCGATCTTTATAAGCCTTATTGTGATAATTTAAAAAAAATCCACAGTCATTTTTGTTCATAACACATAGACCAGAGCCTACAGCCCAAAGGTGGCCCACCATAAGGTTTGATTTTGCCTGCCAGATGTTCCTAGTTTAAAAGAAATTGAATATAAAATTGCTGTTTATGCTTAACACTTTGCACAGGAAGTCGGTGGCCTTTTGATCAGTGGCCAACCATTAAGGTCCAATCCCATTCCCAATTTTTACCCCTACCCCTTGTAAATTAGCTATCTAATTAGCTATCGAGACAAGGGGTGACAGGTGTATTAGGATCGGGCCTATGTTTCAGTTTTGGCCCTTCAGTGGACAGTTTGGGCAGCCCTGCCGTAGACGAATGCAATCATTAATTCAGTTGTAGTTCAATACTTTAAGGGGTCATAAGCCAAAAAGTTTGGGAACCACTGACAAAATCATGACTGACTATTTTTGTGATGATTGAGTTCATGATTAAATGTTTTATCTCTTCGACAAATGTTTCATTGTATAACAACAATTCCTTAACATGTTGGCCATTTCTCTGCTGTGACTGACCATGTCTCTCGCTAAAGTGATATGTTTTGCCATTATGATTGTTTTTTTTTTTTCCTCAGAAAAGAGCATTTTTGAAGCCAATAAGTATCCAACCAACATCCAGATGGTGAAGAAATGCAATATTTAATGCAGACGCGTTAATGTAGTCACTGCTTCGCTCTGATATGACAGGCTGGCAGCGAGTTATGTTGGTCAAAAAGAGACAAAAGCACAGAATTGATATAAATGAGGCGTTGAAATGTTTCCATACAGTAAGTCACTGTTGCCCTTATTGATTTATCCACGAAGACAAACCTTCTGGGCATTCGGTGCTTGGCAGGTGTTTAATTCAGACACTGGTTGTACACAAATGAGATTAAATTAGGCCTTAATGGTTCCCATGGGGAGGCTGGTTAAAGTTTCCTTCTACATCATTGACCTCCAGGTTATGAGCACGTTTCCACTGAGCCCTCTGTTGTTAATCTGCGCCTGCACCCAGCTGGTGTTGGGGGAGGGATTTTCACACCTGCCATACATGCTTCGCGATCTAAGATCTGGAAATAGAGTGCTGGATTCACACCCGCGTCATCGTTGCTTGTTCTTTATTCCCTAAAACAGCTGGATTTGCTTCCGTGCGAACGCAATCTTAAAATGCTCTGAATCTTCCCTGTCTGTTTACAAAGTCACTTGAGTCATAAGTGTGATGAGGAAAATTGGGAACTCTGGGAGTGTAAGGGATAGAGAGTGTAATTATCTCATACAATAAATACGTCAATTAAAAGTGTGTGAGAAAATTGGTTTCTCATTTTCACCTAACCGTTTCACTGGTGGTGAAATTAGATTATTAAAGGCAATTAGTCAGACCAGAACAGTGTGTCACTCCGACATTTTGAACACATGTTTCAAGCAAGCATCGCACATCTTCCATCAGTGTGACTTTTTCCCCATCATGGGGCAATCTGCTGTGCACCAGAAAACTCTTACGAAAGACGGGAAGTAAGCCTGACTGCAGATTGAAGGCTGGGTGGATGTGAGAACAGCAGGAGGGAGCGACGACTTCACAGCTCCTGTGGCTGCACAAAACATAGTTTTTAGTTGCGTAAAAGATGATTCCAGGTGAAAGCAATGATTCCTTAGCACCTGTCATATCAATTTTACATGTGATGGATCAATGAAGATGTCAGGCGCAAAGATGGAGGCATGCTAGAGTCTTATTCCTTTCCTCAGAAGTCTTCACTCTGACTTATAAAATCATTTTGGGTTGTGGAAAACTACGACGACAATGTGCCAGGGAAAGTGTCGAGGTACAACCTTCAAGTGCACCCGAAGATATGACTTTCACTTAAGCCTTCAATATAGCTTCTTCTCTGACAGTCTTCTAGCTGCTACCTTGAAATGCTACAGTTCTCTCCAAGATAAAGAACCCCACAGCACCTCGGAATATAAAAAGAGAAAACCTCAAGGGAAGCAAAACTTTCAGTTAAGTGATATTGTAGGTTAATCCATTTCACTCTGATGTGTAATCTTCGCTATACTATATAGTTCACTGTTAAGGTTCAGTCTTCTGAAAAAGAAAAGTGAGTGGGAGGGAGGGAGGATATTTATGGTGCAATTAAGGCTTGTTTTCAGTTTTTCACAGGCAAGTGCCAACATTTTTTTAACAGGAATGCATTGATTTGAACATGTTTTCACCTAAATTCTATGTCCTGATGCGTCCAAAAGTCCCGGTGCTTCCAAAAGTTATTATTTGGTGCTCTCAGACGCTTCTTGTCTGACTTTTGCTTATTTAGGGTTTGGATTAGACTTATATTTTCCGTATTTTGTCTCGTCTTTTCCCAGTGTCTGAGCAAGTCCCTGAGTCTGTTTTGTAGCCAGATGTAACCTCAAAAGACTGTGAGGTAGTAACCAATATCAGGGTACATGCATGTCTTTACCAATGTTATTAAAGAAAAGTAATGTCTAAAAACAATTAACTATATAAAATATGGACAGAGTTTCCGTATCTGAAAAGTGAAGCCTATGCAGAAGAGACTTAAACCTGCGTTCTTTCTAATGGCCAGCAGGGGATAACGCCACTGGTTTCAAAAAGAAGTCCGATTGTATGTACGCTTATGAGAAAATGACCCTACTTCAAATTTGATTTATTTCGTCATTAAAGAGTTTCCCGATGAGTTTATGGTCTCAATCGCTTGTTTCAAGTCTTCTTAAATACAGCATGATGTTCATTTTGTAAATTGCGGTCCCAGGTGGCCATAATGCCAAACTCTAGGCTTCAAAAGTGGTGGCGAAATGGGTAAATCCTAGATATCTTTGGTAAAAGTGGAAATCCTAATCATTATAAAAAATGTCTGATGAGACATCCAGATAGATGGGGACCCGACTGATGCTGGGTGCAGATCTCAAGCCCGGAGAGACAATGTCACAGTAGAGATGGTTCACCCCTCCTGCAATGCCTGGCCCTGAAAAACCCAGTCTTACCTTTGATCATATCCCAATGCACCCACAGGTGGAGGCTGTCCTGTCCGACATCAAACACCAACTCACTGCTGCACTGAAAAAATATCCTTCTTATAGCTGCAGTGAGGGTTTTTTTAATATTAGGGGAAAGAAAGACCCCAAAAGAAACTGCTACACATTCCTTGTGTTCTATTGGCTCAACAAGTCCTAATGGCTAATGTGTTTGCAGACAATTGAAACATTTAATATACTGTAACAACCCAGACTAAAAACATTAAAAACATGTCTGAGCTTTTAATATTTCCACAACAAATTTGTCAGGGAGACGAGCCATTATATAAGCTTGTATTGCCAATATGGAGGACATAGTGGGTTGAAAGACCTTGGTGGCCACTCACCTACAGCATTGTATTTGCAGGCCTGATCAGCCTTAAAAAATAGCTTTGTCCCACTGGGGCCTCCTGTACTATATATCTCTGCTGGACCAGACAATGGCCTTCAGCCGGTAGAGGAAGATACATTTCCACTCAAGTATTTTCAGAGATGACCATCCAGTTTATACTACCATCACCCCCACCACTGATTATCCCTGTTATTCAGCCACCCACTGTCTTTTACTTTAAAATACAAGAATGAGACATGCCCCATGCCCTCGTACAGTATTTTTAACATTCATAAACATGATAATGTCCAAACACAACAACTTGGTGACCTCTGAAACTCTGGTTCCTTGCTATAAACATGTCAATGGATCCCATGCATTTCAAAAGATTGTCTCTTTGTCCCGCTAAAATAGGAATTATAAAACTGGACCTACTGAGCTGTTTGTGCTTCTGGTCAGCTAATAAAACAGATACATGGAAATAATAACCCTTGGCAATTGATACAGCGACAAACGCCCCTATGTTCATTTGCATTTGAATGGCACTCTATGAGTGAGTGGCCATCGTACTGTAGGGATGAGTGTGTGGGAGCAGGAGCGATGCCAGGGCCATTTCAAATTACTGAAAATATTTTTAGAAATGTGTTTTGTTTGTATGATTAGGGCTTTTTAATGGTCCTCAGTGAAGTATGAAAATGTTGTGGACATTTGATATTGAAGTGACCTTCGTATTTATCAAGTAGTGATATGTTGGTTGACATAAAATAATTGTGTTGGGTGTAGGGTTCACTGCTTTGTCTGTTGATCCAAACCTTGATTTGCTGATTAACTGAAAAAGCTGTTTGATTTACTTCAGCTGGTGTAAAACAATGTTTATAGATTACCTCAAATTTTCCCTTCAATGTTATGAAGCCATTCAAAACGTATATAAGTCACGGGCTGCAGTTAAAAAGCTAAGTGGAATAAATTTAAAAACTCTGACAAAACAAATTATTGGAAATCTGTCTACTCGTAGTGAACATTGACAGTTTTACCATTATATTTGCATGTATAATGTCTGTCGTCAGTTTTCACAATACAAACTGAAATTAATTTGTTTAAAAAATGGTCTACATATGAAAATTGTCTGAACTTTTATTAAGAGGGTAGTAAGGGAGTTGTCAAGTTTGAGCAAACTCTTGTTAATACCAAGCTCATGGACATTTGTCAGATCTTTTTATTCTGTAATTAGTTCAGAGATTTAAAACTTTAAATCATTCCTCAAGAGAAATCTAACCCCAACGGAATTACCTAACCAAACACCTACCATCTTTCTAATAGTGGTCCAACGTCTTTCAAAGGTAAAGTAACTCGTCTCCAAAAAGAAATGATGAAACAGATGCATCCATTGGAAGCAAGTCTGCTTTCACTCCATCGGGAGTTTTCCTCACAAGCGCTAAGCAGAATTTTACGGCTCCATATTAGACTAAATGACTTCTTAACACTTTTTTTTTTTTTACATCACACTTAGATCCCCCACTTCCCCTACGCACTACAAACAGAAGCACATATTCCTATTTATTAAATATAGCAATCACAGCTGGGAGTGAAGTCAGTCAAATCCCACTCGACTTATAAAGGAAAATTGGCAGAGACAGCTCTACTGGAGGAATGGGAAGAAATGATTGGGTGGTTGACTTAGTGTGAGAGAGTAAGTGAGAGTGTTTCTCTGTGAGGGACTGATTCAGAAAGTGGATGAATTATTAATAAGGGTGGATGAATGAAAGAATTAAATCGCTTTTACAATTGTAAGGATGTGTAATAAATATTTTTGTCATCGTCACCTCTTGCAGTTTCACTATAATTCACGTAGATCAGTCATTTCCAATGGCTGCCAGAAATCTTCTCACTTTTTGGCAGAAGTATTCTAACATGACAGTGTTTCAGTGCGCCTGAAAGTCAAAAATCCTGAAAATCACAACCCAATCAGCAGAATAATTGACATTTTACATTTCTGCAACCAATGGATATGTTGAATCTTAATGAACCAACTCTATGTTTTTATTTTATGTTGTGATAATGTTGTGTGCTTAAGGTCTTGTTAGGAGGCACAAAAAAACACTTGTTAGGGATAGGAAAAGTTTGAGATACTCTGCTTTTACATTATTTGTCAATGAAATTCAAATCCAGCAATATCTATATCTATATCTTTATATATATATATATATATTGGCAGATAAAAAGCAGCACTTGTTTTTGACTATTTTGTACAAAAGGAAATTAACTACAATGAGTTTAATGCTTCTGTTACTCTCAAGTAGGTCACAAAATGGCTTTTTTTTTTGCCTGGCACTTGGATATTTCCTCAGAAATACATGTGTTAAGTGTTATTGTGATATTGTTATCACATTATTTAAACATATTTTCAACACGTTACAACAGCTAACTTTTTCAGTCACGTACCATTATGTATTTTACAATTATGTTGAATATTTGCCAGACTTTTCCCTTCCTTTTCTGTAAGGTAATAGATACATCAGTTCAAGCACACTTCTTTCTGTAGTAGTCCAAAAATTCTAAGTATCCGTGCACAGTTTCATTGTAGGATTCGACTCGAAAGGCTTCACACATTTGGAAGATTGTTACAGCACAAACACCCCACATCCATAATCACAGACTTGGCAGGCACGCGCTGTAATTTACTTATACTGAGCTCCCTCATTTGCATACAAAGATGTCTCTCTTCCATAGCAGCTCTAATGAAATTAGCATGTAGTGTAGAGGCCCTTGGAGAAGTTTTATTGCGCCGCAGCAACATGTTAATACTTAATGCATTCTGTCAACGAACTCCTTGATGGGTGTCTGTGGCACATCACTGTGAACGTGGAGGGACTGAGTAATCACCGCCGCCTGCTTTTTTCCCTTCAACCTCTGTCTTTTTCTCTCTGCATCAGTTCATTCCAAAAAATGTTTGCCTTTTGTTTTCCCTGAAATCTTCTCAATCACCACCACATCTCTATCCATCTGTAAATCTAATGTTTCTTTCAAATTCAAACCTTTTCTTGCTTCTCTGTTTCTTGCGCCGTCATTGTCTGTATCAGCTGCTACTTTGCCCTCAGGGATACTGAGTCACACTTAGCGGAGTCCTACTGTAGTTATCAAGGACACACAGACCCCATTATGAAAAGAGCTGAATTGCTTCTCTGTAGAACACAAATTTGACTCCGAAAGGCCATGGCTTGCCCTTGGCTGATGTTAACATTATCCTGAAATGTAAACCTGATCTCCTTCAGTGTCAAGGGAGTCTTAACCGGTGACGCCTCTGTGTATAAGTGTGTGTGTGTGTGTGCACTCTGATGAGGAAATTGCCAAGTATCTTGTGGATGTGTAACCAGAAACGACTCTTCATCCTGTGGTTTCGATTTTTAAATCTTCATGCCATGCCTGAACAATCGATGAGAGATAAAATATAGTGTAATTTTATGTTACCACCATTAAAAGTGTGTAAAGTACTTTGGCTGGAGTGAAGTGCTCTGTATTATGTGGCTAAAAGACATATTTGTAGAAATGTAACAATAGGAAAAAAGCCAAACTGTGCCCGGAAGGTATTAAAGAATGTAGTTATTGGATTCTCTTCAGTTTAGATCATGAAAAGACAGGACTGTAAATAACAAATGAAAACCCATACAGCACATACTGTATTTAGTTTATGTTCATTTATTTTAATTGCCCCCAGTGAGAATAATGCAGGATTTTTTTACCTAAAGGAGAGACTTGGGTTGTGTGATTTGTAGATTTTCGGCTTCTTCTTGCTTCTTTCTATAAAAGGTTTTGGTGACAAGTGACCCTAAGTGCATTTCTTTCTACCTGTTTTTATGCACCTTTTTTAAAATACACATCAAAAACCTGAGTGAAAATGCCAGAAATTCACAAAAAACTTCAAATGTCACATCTAAGATTTTATGATTGGCTTAAGTGCAACGGAAACAGGCACACTCCCCTCTTCTCTTCTATAACTCTTCTTAATGGCACTGGACTGGAGAATTAATGGCACAAATGTTTATCTTGATGCACCCAAAACTCAAACTTATTTCGCCGATTTACTGGAAATTCTGTCAAGGTGTAGACTGAAACCTGACGAATGGCAACAGTGACATTGGTAATTATTGTTTGTATTTGTTGACGCACTTAGCCGTCTATAAGCCGAACTGCTCCTCAAAGATGTTAAAGCTCTACTTCACCGTACTCTGCTCTTGACCTGATGCTTTCAGACTGAAAATGGCAGTGCATTTATAAACGAGGCTGCATTACTGTGGGCGTGTTGTTTGAGGTGTCAAGATGATGAAAACCACAAGTGCCGGTATGACTAATAAAAAGACCGACGAGTTTAAAGTGTTATCAGACACCAAAATACTGCAAAGCCCTGTAATACTATGAGACGAGATATTATAGGTCGTGAGGTTCATGTTAGACATATTTATGTTACAAAGGCTAGATTCCATTTCCAATTTATACCCTTACCCCTTGTTTTCAAATGGCCCCTTGCCCCTCACAAGATGTACTGGTTGAAATCCCACCGCCCGCCATTTAATGGAACAACCCTAAAGGCCCAATCCCAATTTACTCCTTGCCCCTACCACTTAGGCCTACCTCTCTGTTATGCGCATGCACCCCTAGGGGTAGGGTTTCCTAAATCTTGTTGGGATAGAGGGGTAGGGTGATGTATCTGGGCTACATGGCCCTCGAAAGGAGATTTTTCAGAGGCACATCTCAAACTGAGGGTTATAAGAATTTTCTGTTGTTCTGATGTATCATGGTTATTTTCTTTACAACAAACATAAAAACAATAGCTACTAGTTTGCTGATGTCTAGCTAGCTAGGAAGCTGACATTACATTGCAATTTGTGTATTTGAGTCCTGAATTTTGAACTAGTTTCTGTGTTGCATTTCCCATCTTTCATGATGTATTACGCCTGAAATTTAACTGAAGTCCAGCTGCAAAGTTGCTGTTGTTGGTGCCACTCCTCTAATATCAGTGTAGACTGGCAGGGTAGGAGCACAGGTTGCTAATGTTAAGCCATAAAGAAATGCTCATGGCCAGGTAATGAAGCAATATCCTCTTTTATATGATGTTTTTTGTGAATTCATTGTGAGCGTTCATGCTCTCTATCTCCATCAGATAAATGGCATATGGCATTTTACTAATACCAGGATTGCCACAGTAATGCAAGAGAAATCACCACAGCTAAAGACGCCATATTGGAAATGTCTGGTCACGTCAGTTTACATAATTGCATCGATGACCACTGAAGACTTATGAGTGTCTTGAAGGGTTTTCCTATTTCATAAGGGAAGTTTCAACCACTAGCCCTTGTAACTCTCTTATGAGGGGCAAGGTTGAGGGGCCACTTGAAAATGAGAGGTAGGGGTAAAAATTGGAAATGGGCTTGAGCTAAAGGCTATCAGGAATGTAGACTTTTATGTATCCGGCTGACCATATTTGATTGCTTTGCTGGATTTACGCACAGTGAGTCGTTTTGAACATCCTGCAGTTCACGCCGCTGTTGTTGGTCTGAAAATAGCTTGAGAGAGTGACGTCTTTCCTTTGAGGGACGAACAAACAAATCCACAATGCTCACAGTAGCTGTACAATTAAAGAGAATTGTGCCCACAGATGTATCAGCTGCGAGTCAATAATTGTGTTCTTGAAACAGACATAAATTATCGTGAATAAAAGCTTGAATCAAGATATTTAGCTGTGATAAAGACAAACAACCATTGTACGTCTGATTGTTGTTAGATCCTTCAACTGATTATGACCCTCGTTCATTAATTTGATAATACTGCAGTAATGATAAGTAGGCTTCATTAGATTTTGACATAATGAGATGCCAACAAACACATGCTGTCCTCTGAGACAGGGAGGCGGACGGGGAGGGGAGAGGGACGGGTGAAGATGGAGGGGGAGAAAATGTGAAATGACACATTGACAGCGTCTCAACAAGGCACAATCAGCACTGCACTTCATCATATTTAAATCCCACTGCAAGGTCTACGTGCAGCTTTACCTGCAGCATTGTTTCTATTACGGACCCAATTATCTGCCTCGATCAATAGCAGCTCACAGCACCTAAGTACTCCGATTGCTGGTTTTTGATGGAATGAACTGTTGTCTCAGGTTCCCTTTAATGCCCCCTTAGGAAGACGTCAATGTCCTCAAAAGTTTGGTTAGCGGTTGCTCTTTCTTAATCCCCATTCAATGCACATGGGAAAGAAAGTAAATACGCCAGATGGATGAAGGATAATGTGTTCTGTGGCCCATTAGTGGAGGAAAGAGGTTTGAATACCAGAACCTCTTCTGAATATTGCTCTTCATCTGACCTCGAGATTCTCGGCTCAAATGAATCGAGATACCCTGCGGTGTTTCTAAAGTGATTAGTGATGGCTGGCACCCTATTACCTGCGAGTATCTCAAGCCGGCATTTCATGGCGAGGTTGCATGCAATCTTATTCTCACCCTAGACCTTTTAAGCAATATCGAAATGACACACAAGAACACTTTTTAACATTTTAGGTTATCTTTTGGCCTTTAATCGGGTCATTTATAGTGACGAAAGCCTGATTTGTTGATGGTTAAGTATGTCTTATACCCTCTGGATCCCAGTGGACTCATTTGAAATTTTAAAGTGCAGGAAAAGTTACATGTATTTCTATTCTTTTCAACCACAGATTGATTGATTGTTAATTGATTGAGCATTATGCTGCTGTTGTTAGTGTTCAGGTCAACCCCAACGTTGGTCAGGTTCAGGGTTATAGGTCAGTGTTTAGCCATAAGGAAGAGGCAAAAGTTACATAGCTCTGTGGTTGGTTGGTTGGTTGGTCCACTACTTTTGTCCAGACCATTGACCATTGATGAAATATTGGCAGATTTTCCCAATGAGTGGGATGATATGGTCTCAATGGCTAGTTTCAAGTCTTCTTCAATACAGTATGATGTTAATTTTTATAAATTATAGTCCCATTTAGCGCAAAATAGATGATTGAGCATAGTATGCTCTCGGGCGTGGCTACCTTGAGTCAGGGTATCCTCCCCAGGTTCACCCTCTCATCCAAATAGGATCACTTCCGGCGCAGAATTTTTTTTTTTTTTAACATACTGACTGCTTGCTCTACCGCGATACATGCTGATATCATGGCAGAGAACATGAATTCACACTGTCCAAAATCATGCCTGTATCGCTCAGTTTTGATGCCACCAAAGCCGCTTCTTTCACTCTTGTTTTCTCTGTACCAGATGCCTGCCTTTGGCAGTCCGTCAACATGTGCTGTTGTGTGAAAGTGAAATTGAGGACACGTTTCAACTGACATTTCAAAAGGTGTTTTCAAAGCAGCAGTTCAGTCAATCCAGTTGTTATGTGGTTTGCGTGCAGTCAGAACGCAGTCGGTGAGGTTGTGGTAATCTGGCGTTGTTGGCCATGTTTTTGGGAAACAAAGGATATCAAATTGCTAAGATATTCACATAATGGGCGTAAACAAGTATGAAACCAATTAGAAGTGGGGCAACATTTCAAAAAACGGATCCAAGCCCGAAAGGGATCACAAGATAAGAATCATTGCTTTAATGGAGTGCAGTTGTGTTTTTGGACTTGACGTCTTGAGTGTCCATTTGCTTTCCCAGATGGTATCTGGAAGCTGCGAGCATGCACCGTAAATTGCTCTAGTGAACCCACCGATGAGCCACTGGTCAGGAATGATTGCCATGATGGAGGATAAATGGGAAAGCGTACCTGATGGCAAATTGTTAGAGTAGTGCTGTAAGAATTTTAGACTCCAACAATGTAATTGTCTGCAGACATTCTGGAGAACAGTGTGTTTCAGCGACAGTACCACTCTGGGATTATTCCTCTCTCCTGCCATCTTGGCTTCCAGCTCAATTGTCACCTCAGGTCCAGAACCATCAAATCACCAAACATGACTGACAGGTGAAAGATAAATGACAGCCATCATAGTGGAAGTAGCAGGGATGATTGGAGGGTGTAGGTGGCCTAGAATAAAGACACATGGACACAGGTGGCAACTGAGGGTGTCATCGGAAACTTGACTCATTCTCCCAAATCTATTCTCATTTTTCCATTGCTACACCTGCTGTTCTTTATCAACAGCCGGTCAAGTTCCCCTTCTCTGTGTTGCATTTCCAATATGTTAGTACTGCAGCTCTCAACTTTCAACACAAGCAAATGTGTGTACCAAAGTTGTTGCTGGAGATCATGCAAGCTAAACTCACTTTCCCCATAAGGTGATTTTGGTTTCATTAAGAAGAGACAGAGGCATCTTGGCACATCTGTCATTACACTGGGGGAAGCGGGGTGTAACTGAGCGGCAATTTCTATGTGAGACGAAAGGTGAAAATGTTCTTAACATGATCTCGTTAGAAAGAAATTCTCACTTAGTTGCTCTGGTGTGTTGTCTTGGGACACGCTTAAATTTAGAACGAATAAAGTTGTGGGATTAGAGATTTGAAAAGAGGGTGAACAATAAAGAGGCGTAGTTTTGTAGGAATGTTTTAGCGGTAGGGCTGAATGTCAATTAACTAGTTGATCAACTTTTTTTCATATAATTGTATCATTTAAGCTTTCACGGAAAATGCCAAATATTCCATCATTAAAGCTTCTAAATTGCTGCTTTTCTTGCTCTTCATGATTTTAAACTGAATATATTTGGATTTTGCAATGCAAGTCTAACAAAACGAGCAACTCGATGGTATCACATTGGGATTTCCTCAGTTGTGATGAACATTATCACAAGAGGTGATAGTAAACAACACCAACACCACAGCAGCTGCAGTTAGCTGTTACGCTGGTGATATGCTGCCCCCTATTTGATAGGAACTCAACAGGTGGCTAATTCTTACGTACTGTACCTTTTTTTTAAATCCACAGGAACTGATTAACTAATGGGACATCACAAAACTAAAACTCTGGATCAATGAGATATGTAAATAAATTAAATAGTAAGTGGAAAAAATATTTTACTGTGAGTCTAATATCATTAACTCTCTAAAAGTCCCCTAAAGCTTAAAAAGTAGATAAATTACTTTCAGATTTTCCCCATATTAGTTTGAAGGAGTGTCAGCATGACTGTGATTTCTGCAAGAGCTTATTTAATGATGGAAGGAGAACATAACTGGAACAGAGTTTTGCTCACTGCATTTTGTATATTCTTGAGTTCGCTGGTCATTTGTACCTAAAGCATTACATCTTTAATTCATTCTTCTTTAAAGCCTCTCCCCCTGAGCTCAGACCCACTTAGCTCTTTCTCTATACATCATCTTCCATTTCCCCCAGCTTCTGCCAAACAACACAAGGCCATCAGAAGTATATCGGCAATCATTACGCTCCCTGCCTTGCTTTATTTTACAAGTTTGCTAATTACCACATGTGCCATAGCACATTTCCCCCCGGAGCCCTCTCTCTCCTGCTCTCTGCTACCTCTCCTTCACTCCCCTCCATCGATCACGACTCGGGGAAAAGTAAACTTTCCGCGTGCTTTCTTCCTTTTTCTCCCTCTCCACCCCGACGATTCCCAGTTGATTGCAGGAGCGCTAGCAAAGATGCTAATTTGTTCTTGACTAGTGGAGTAAAAATCATTAAGGAGTACCTCAACACCCAAGAGGGGGGATGCGAGGACAGGTGCAGGAGGGGGATGCATGTACACGAAGCTGTGAACGCTGAAGCTGTGGGAGTTCCAGCAATAGTTTCAGATCAAAGATAGGCTAATATTTGTAAAGTATATCACACGGGTTCCTAATGACACTTTGTATTGCTTGATGTTGTGTTGAAAGAGCCGATCACTGAACTAATGATCGCCTCCTTTTGTCTCTTTCTGTTTCATGCAACCTGCCCCATGTGGATTCCCGACGCAGGTAAGTCGACCATTCTGCTTGTCATCTACTTCAACACACACACACAGTCCTCTCGCCATTGTTTGTCTCTGTGTTAGCGCTAACCAAATGGCTGCCAGCGCCTTACATCGCCTACGCCATCTGCATACAAGGATCCGTCTTTCTTTAATGTACCACAATAGATGGCCGTGCGGCATCACATATGTGTCCCCCTGTAGAGAAGAGACGTCGTCGTTCACGTTTCAAGTGTGACAGATGTGTGCACGCCGTCATGAAGGTGTGGGGACATTTTTGAGCGAATGCAGAAAGCAATTCATCACTGACAGCTGGGATGCTACAGTAGCTGTGAGAGCTGGGAGGTCGTTTGATTGAAGCGCTTGACATTTCCTGTGTGTGCATGTGCTGTGGCGGTTGTTCTCACATGTAATGAATTCTTATCACCTTTAAAAAGATTTCAACAGGCTGCTGCCTACAGAATGCTTTAAACGTTTCAGGAGAGGAAGGGAAGTAGAAAGTGGATTTTTTTTATTATTATTGTGTGGCCGAATTAAGCTCCTGCACATTTTCTATCAGGAACAAGCTTGTGATTGCATTCCAGGCAGTGCTTTCCACTTCTGTTAACATTTGTACCATAAATTTGAAGAAACTGTAATGAGGTTTGGTGGATCCAACGTTTGTTGTCTCTTTTTAGGGCAATGCGGCTGTATATTTGCATGATATGGAGTGTTTCAGTTGTTTTTTAGTCAGTTTTATTGCATCTCTTTGCATGCTGACTGTATTGCAAAAGGCTCTTTTAGATGATGATGACGATGATGATGACATGCTATCTTAATGTGGATACCAATGCCAAGGAAAAAGAGTGAGAACAACTCCAACTCCAGAGAAAGTAATCCATCACAAATTACCTAATACCCTGGAGAAATGGTTGTCATTATTAATGATGAAAGCGAACACATTACTCTTTATATTCCTTTTAACAGTCCAAATCTAACTGCCTGACACAAGGCAGTCTGGAATGGATTTTATCTCAAGGATACCTCAGTTACAGGGCTTAATGACCTGACATTTTACAATTGCACACAAATTATGGCTGATTGTTTTTTTAAGGCTAATTAGGACTGGGCTGGATTGGGTTGTTTCTGGCAAATAAAAAAATAAAAAAAATCTCAATAAATGAAAGCATTTTGTATTTTTCACCATAATTTTGTTCCTGCAGTGTGAAAAAGCACAAAGTGAAATTGAACAGTTGAATGAATAACGAAATTTGACAACCCCGTCTTGTGGCTTGTCAAAAATGTCTTTATTTCTGAAGTCTTGCTCGCAGCCCTGCACACAATTTGCATTTTTACTGTGATATTCTTTATCTTTAATCAGTGTTCCACTCGGTTACACTCAATTTAAAGGCTTAAAAGTTACCAAGCTTAATAGGGCTCATTTAAGCTCACTTTAGATCACCGCTACACTCAACTGGTTACAATTACAAAAGTTAACATATGGGGCACAATCCACCTCATTCACTTCTTTCAGTTTGGTAGGTAGGAACATCCTGGAGAGCTTCTAGGTGAGAGGTCAGACTAAAGAGTCCAACGTTAGGGTTAGGGTTAACTTTTGTTTACCCAAACGCTGCCTGTCTGTACACAGGTTAGGGTTACAAGTTAGGAATTAGGAGTTAGGGTTTATGTATGTGTTTTTTATGGCCAAAAGCAGAAAAAGAAAGGCAACTGCTGTAAATGACTGTGTTAAATGGGCAGATGTTATGGTCTCTGATCAATCACAGACGCCTGAATTCAATCAAAACCAAAATGGTATCACGGGAAACTGTAATATTGGCAAACGTTGTATCGTTGTCCAGAAGAATGGATACGTCTCCATTTCCCATGATCCCACGCTACTTCACAATGTCATCAAACTACGTCGTTTGACACCCCTGTTGGCAGAAATGACGTATTGTGTGTTTCAATGGTTCATTTATTTTAAGAAGCAGGGTTAGGGTAAGACGGACAGACAAGAGAGGCTTAACGCTGACATGCCCAGTTTCGAACTGTGCCCAAAGAATTGGACACATGTCACCAGAAGGTCACCCATAAAAAACAAACCAATCCTGGGATACCATGCCTTTTACAACATCTCTCTTTCTCATTTACCGTTTGAGTATTTGGTCCATTTTCTTCCAATGAACTAATTAGTTCCCCTAAACTCTCTGTCAGTGATTTGTCGTCAGCTAAATGTGTGGGCCAAAGAACGATCAGATTCCTTTTGCCGCACTCATGCAGCACTACCTCAGCTAATAGCAACAGTAATCACTTTGCCCGCCACCAGCGCTCATTTGGCAATATGGTTGGATGGGCTGCAAGCTGTTCTGGAGGTATTTGTTGGGCTCCTGACATCAATGATTTAGGGACACACAAGGAGACGACTGGAGAGGAGAAAAGAAAGCTGTTAGATGATTTACAAACAGCAGAGAGGAGGAGGAGGAGGATAGTTTTCAAGGATTTTTAAGTGCGGACACATCTACTTCGAAATATCAGAAGAGCATCTAGAAAACAACAGATAAATAAGATGACCTCAATCAGTCAAACCTTGAATTGTGTTTTTACTCAAACCATAATGGCCGCATCACTTCCACTGAGGGTAAAGCTGTTTCGAAGTGGCATTTGTGAGTTTATGGTCGACACTCATTCAACCCACTTTCCCCCCCTCCAGTTCTATTGTGCAGTACCTCACTCAAACACGGCCAGCCTAATAGCAGATTGTACCGGCCCAGAATTTATTGTCTGTCCTGTAATTTCCTTCCCCAGGAGTTGGAGAGGTTACCTTTTATCCTCAAAGATCGCACATTACTGCACTAAGTGCTTTTTTTACTGCCACATGCTATCATCCAAGCTTAAACCGGCTGCAGATATATTAAAAGCCTTTTTTAAGTATGGGGGGTCATTTTGAAGAAGCGCTGTAACTACAGCACTCTCCTCCCTCGCACTTCTGTCAGCGCTTTTTTCCATCCTTGTTTTTCCTCAGAGCTTACATCACACGGGCGAGGACTTTTTTCACGTCTTTCCCGTGTGTTAGCAGACGCATAAAAGTCAAGTGTTCTCTCATAAATGGTTGCGATGGCACATCTGATGTTAGAGGCAGGCAGAGATGGATGAGGGCTAGCTTGGCAGCCTCTCCGGCTTAATGGTCGTCCTGTCATGATGTCTGGGGGAAGGAAGATTTTTCTAGGTCAGTTAAATATTCCCAGCATCATTTCTGAATCATGCGGCAGCCGGGTTGCCCAGAGGTTTAAGAAATAGTCCTGTAATCAGTGATAGATCATAAACTTGACACCTGCATTGGCCAGTAGGTGTTAAACAAGCAACATGTGTCTGGTTGGACTGTTGTTGAACAAGACTGCCATTGAAATTCTTGCATTCAGCTGATGCTCATATCGGGCCTCAGCTGAGTTGCTTAAAGGTCAGTTGACAGTAAACAAAAGAAGATGTTGTAACTTTTAAAAGAGATGCAGAGGCCAGTTCGGGTTAGTCAGAGAGATCCGGACACAGCTGGGTACTTAATGATCACCTCTCAGATTAGCATTGACAGCTACGTATAGAGTTGATCAGAGCTGACCATCCTTGAGAAGCTACTTGCCGTTTCTCTCTAGCCATGCTGTTGATTGCTTCCAAAGTTACTGTTAGTCAGCACTAAAGTTAAAACACCCTTTCAACCCTTTCTACAGCTCTCTTGTGCACCTATTTTACAAAATATGCCAAAACACAATCCCAAAAATCTTTTTGTTTTTGGTTTTTATGTCCTAATCTAGTCATGTTTTCTTCCTTTAAAACAAAAGGCTATGCATGCTCACATAAGCTTGAACCAACCAATTTCGACCAATAATATCGTGTCATCCACCCGTCAATCAATCTTCAACTTTAAGCAGTGAGCGTGTGGTAAAGAGCTCCGACTTTAGAGTGTTTATGGGGACCAACATCACTGATAACTGTGCAAAAACACAAATTAATAACTTTTTTTTCATCATTTTTAGTGTGAAAAATGTTTCCTGGCTGCTCTGCCTGAACCCTCAGTGATTTACGAAGTTCCTAATAAACAGATGGCTTTACTTGTTGCTAAAGTAAGAGCTAAAAGTTGCTAACTTTACCGTGTGAACACAATCAGACAAAGTCCGAGATCAACTGCAACCAGTTTGTGAACAGGGAATCCAGTACCGAGGTGGTTTATTGACTTTTCTGATGGACACATAGCTTAACTTAACAGTTACCGCTTGATCATATAGCCATGCAGCTAACGTAAGCGGTCCTATTAGCTGACTAGGAGCCAGACCGGGAAAGAAAACCACTTAACGCTGTTGGCTACTATAAAAGTTGATCAACATCCTCCACAAGTCCCTTCCTACCTGTGTTGACTGCCACTGAAATAGAGTAATTTTCATTTGTGGATGTCATGGTTTTAATATAGATAAGTAAATCTGGCTTGTCACTACACCAAACTTTTAAGTCAAAGCAAGCACATTTAAGCTAATTTTTGAACAGAAAAATGTCTTGCTATGCACAACGTGTCAGTGGAGAAATTACCTTAACATCGTACGCCTACAGGAATCTGTATGATTATGTGTACAGCTGCACAGCAGGAGTGAGTAGCTTCAAGTTAAAGCTAAAAAAGTTCAACCTTTTTAAAGAAACTTTTTTGCTTTCATACTGAGAGCTAGAATAGAAGATTATGGATTTTCTTGGCAGGCTAGCTGTTCCACACGTTTCAAGTCTTTATGCTAAGCTAAGCTAACGGACAAATTTGAAAGTGGTATCAATCTTTTCATCTAATTCTCCAGCAGAACGCTAATAAGTTTGTTTCCTAAAATGAAAAACGTTTTATGTTATACGTATAGACGGACTATGTTCTGCATAGACAGCTCTGTATGAGCTTGTTGACTCACATACTGACCCCAGACCAGTTTTCTATAGTCTGAAGTGTATTCTGTTTTAGAGTCAGTTTCAGACAGAGGACAACATCCAAATACACTATTTATATTATTTATACGACATATATTATACATGTATATCTAATATATTATTTTAGTGCTGGTGAAACTGAGCTACAAGGTTTGATAACACAGCAGACTGGGGAGCAGCCATTTTGAAGTTTGAGATGGAAAAACAAATGAAATATTGATTTTTCTAGCAAAAATATTCTCAAGCTAAAGCAATCATGAAGCTGCGCTAAAACTACTGCGACTGCTTCTACGAAGTCACTTAATTACATGTAAACATAACTACCCACCTCTGCTCCCACCCAGTTTTTTCTCAAAGGAGTCTTGAGAGTAAATGCTCCTGTAGAGCTAGTTGAGGTTTCAAGATCACCTCTGTCACAGGGCAGGAAGCCACTCACCATTTTGTGATCCCTGGGTTTTGTATTGATTGAGCTCTCAGCTGGAGTGTCGTCCTCTCGCCGAGCTTTCTGCTTTTCTCTTCTCGGAGACACAGAAGGTCAATTGCGACGGGGCCCGACTTTGCGAGCCTGACACGTTCAAAGGAGGGATGATTTGAGGAATGTTTCTGTGGCAAACAAGGGGGAGTCGGATCGAACGCGGCAATTTCTGACAGCTCCTCTCCCAGAAATGTTAAAAGAAAGGAAAATCAACCGGTGAAATGGACAGAGTGGTGGTGCAGAGGCGGAAGGTGTGCGAGGGTTGGACGGATATAATGAAGGGCAGATTTCACTGGAGAGGTTTCTGGAAATTGGCTGGCCCTTTTGGGTCTGTGACATTTCTTTGAAAGTGCTTTCGGCAGCAGATTCAAGCAGTGAGTCACTTTGTTGGCGTGCTTTTCAGACGATACTGAAAGTCTTAATAGAAAAACTAAATGAGTGAATGGAGTCATCTTTGCTTGGACTTAGATATGCATACCTTTACACATTTGGAAGGTTTTAGTGCCAAATGAATTATTAATTCTTAAATGAGGTCTTTTATGCTTTTTGTGTGCTTTCCTGTCCTTCTGTGTTTTAAAGGGTTATTGCATGTCAAATATCTTTAAAGTTGAAAAGGTCAAAGTCCGTACCAACAGAAGCTCCTCTCTCCCACAGAAAACACCGCTCCTGAAAGCCTCGTCAGTAGTCCCGCCTTTAATTCTGTGACTTTGTGACATCACACTATGTCACCATGTCACATAGTTGCATAGTTTAAGCCAAGCAGCTAATTTGGCAAGTAAGAATTGATTGCATTTATTTATTGTAAAGTTGCAACTGATGTCTGGAATACTTGGTTTAGGGTTAGGGTTCGCATGTCATTGTTTTTTAACAGTGAAATAACTATAAGTTAAAGTTTAACTTAATATAAGTCTACCATTTATTCATAATGGTACTATGAAGTGCTGAAAGTCAGTCAATTTTAAGAAACTTTGGATCCTTGGGAGTGATTTTATTGCATGAAATAAATCAAAGTATGCATTTTTTGGGATGTATTAACTAAGTCTGCCTCTTTTTTTCATATTATGAATGTCTCAAGAGGAATATAATAAATTTCAGGCCTTGCCATGGGGCTGCCCGCAGGCTTGTCACCACTCACCTACATACATCATGCCCTGCAGCATTATCCCACATTGTCACACGGGATCACATGTAGTCTGACCCGTACGAGCATCTGCCCCCGAGGAGGCTGAACCGGCACTTTTTCGTCACCACTCAGCCTAGGGGGCCCCGCGGCGGTGAGCGCGGTGCTTCCTTCAGGAGAGCTGCAAGTGCTAGTTTGAATTGGTCATTTGTTATATTGACGGTGCACTGAAGGCTTCCCATTGATTTCCCATCGATGTGTAGGTGAGCAGTAGATAAGCCAGCAGACGGGAGGAGATAAGCGCCTGTCGCTTTCCCTGACAGCCGGGGACGCGGCAGAGGACAACGCAAAGTCAGATGTCTCCCAAAGTCACCACACACACTAACACACACAAGCTCTTAAACAAAAGCACCCAACATCTTCCTACCAAGTTCAACCTCTTGAGCACCGCGAGGCTGCTATATTGAATTAGCCATCGTCTCTGTCACATTAGAGGTCCCCTCTCTGACAGCGGCGTATCAATCAACTGATTCATTCTTATTAGATTAAACTATGGGGGTGTCACGTCGTTAATGTGAAAAATGGGACGTTGGAGCGAGAGGATGGAAAATCTATTTCAACAAAGGGCCAAGAGTCAGAGGAAGACCGTCAAACGTTACTAATGGTAATGTTTGGAGTCTGAACTGAGGACATTAATATTGATTGATTGATACCTTAATCTGTCTTCATACATGGAAATTCAGGTGGTGGGACTTTTGATAGGCGCAGCAGAGATTAATCTACAAACTTAGACATTTTGTCAGAGTTTATTCCTGTACGAATCAATTACTGCATGGCTGAATGAAAAAGTAAATCTATTTAAACTATAACCTCGAGTATAAAGATGTAAACCTCTTGATCTTGATATCTGATATAAAAAGGGGTTGAAGGTCTGTGGTAGGTTTTTATACTGTGGCTTTTACAACACATGATGAGCTTATAAAATATAATGCGTTATAAATTAAACTACCCAACAGCATATAAAATAGTGAAGAGAAAAAAAAAAGCATTACCCATTGAGAATCTCGGATAATATTTAAGTTATATAATAAATGAAAGTATGACTTTTTGTTAATCGTGCTACTTAAAATAAATTCCAAAGAAAAATTCAGTAATCATTCGATCTGTCTCTCTAATGTCTCTGTTTGAAAGACACATTGAATACATTTTCTTCTTCTGAATGTTTTGATATTATCAGCTGATATGGGTCTGCCACAGATATATCGGTATCGGCATGTATTTTGTTGCTTGGGGTAATTGAATTTCGAGTGAAGCATTGTGTTTATTGTTAAACTGTAAAATATCCTGCCTCCATTACATACATAGTTTTGTCCCAAGTGTTTGACAACAGCATTTGAGGGATGAATGTGCCTGGTACAATTTTGCTATCTGGGAGTGGTTCGAATAAACGTTTACTGACAACGTTTTATCCCGGTGACTGGGCTGGTGCTTGTGTGTTTGCGT
This sequence comes from Pagrus major, assembly GCF_040436345.1. Classification (NCBI taxonomy): domain Eukaryota; kingdom Metazoa; phylum Chordata; class Actinopteri; order Spariformes; family Sparidae; genus Pagrus; species Pagrus major. The sequence continues at coordinate 21,220,778 of NC_133238.1, forward strand.
GATACAACAAAACAGGGACCAACTTGTAAAAACGTTGCTCTTTAGCGCTACTAGTGGTCAAAAACTCCACATGGTGCCTTTTTAAGTGAGATTTTCAGTGCAGGATGTATATATTGCAGCTTTGCTATTTTTACCTATATAAGAGATTTGCAGCTGCAGGTGTAACTATACACATCTCTTTCATACCTTCCCATGAAGCTGGAGGGGTGTGAAACAACATTGTTGACTGAGTTTGTCTTGGTGCTGGATGAAGGGATTGCCTTAAAGCCTAAAGTCAGGGGAAAAACTCCAATGAGCAGCCGACATGAAAGACTTTAACATGAATGCTTAAAATATGCAGCGATACATATCTGTGACTATTTTTAAGAAGGTGTATGGTAAATCCCCCATGCCTTGAGGTGAATATATGCTGTATACCTGCGTATATCTGTTCCAGATAACACTCAAGTGAAATAACAGCAGATGATCATATTTATATCCTAATTTTTGTAGTCATAAGGAGTAGGCAGGCTTTGCCTATAAATAGTTGCCCCTAATATTTCCTCTTTCAGACTCACCAGCAAAATCTGCGTAGTCTTTAAATCACTGAAAAGGCTATTTTTGCCTGATGCATTATTTAAAGATTACCCAGTACAGCATGTTTCATTCTCAAGAACACTAAATTTAGACGAGAGAAAAATATGTATATTGGAGTGTGTTATTAGGCATCCTCCAGTTTCAGTTCGGAGATTGTGAGCGTTGAACCTCAAAAAGTCAGGCGACAGCAAAGACATCCTCGCAAATTAAACACAATTGCCTGTCGAAACAATAAGGCCGTCGTGCACGGAAACTTTAGTCTGAAGTAGGCTTTGGCAGACGGAGTCGTAGCTGAAATATGGCCACAGGCTTCTGGAACAAAGGCAGCCCCCATACTGTGTTTTTGTGCCAAATTTCACAACCCTGTAAATGGCCATTAAAAAGGGTTGTGAATAATGCAACAGGGAAGCTAGCCAGTTCGTTGTTCCCTCTTTTGCTGCCTTAACCGAGGCGAACCAATGGCGAGGCAGAATCGTGGTCAAAGAAGCGAAGGCATTTCTTCTCTGCTGCTCCCAGAAGGATTATGTCCTGTGTCTCTTACCTTCTGCCTGTTTGTCCTCGCTTACTTGCTCTCGGGCTTTAAGAAAGAGGATACAGTGGAGTGGAAGTTGATAAGCCGGTGTCGGAAGTCCTCTGTCACACTCTCCTGTGGCTTCTGCGCCACCTGCAGTGGGGTGTCTATGTGTCTCGTTCCTGCATGTCGGGGGAAGCGAGCAGCGTTCGCCTATCTAGGTGAAGCAAGGGCGAAGGAAGTAGGAGTCAGACGGTGGTGATTAAAGGAAAAAGGAGGGTTGGTGGAAAAGGAAGAAGAGAAGCGAGGGGACTGGAAGGAGTTGTGGTGGGGAGTGTGTTGCGGCAGCAAAGAGGCTTTGGTAGCTCCTCAGAGGCCTCTCTTTTTTTGTTTTTACTGTATGGTCCAAGTCAGCCCTCCCTGAGGGGGACTTTGAAAGAAGTGATTTGCCTCTTTTCTCCGGCTTTGTTCCAGCCTCACACGCCGTTGGTTGGAACCTCAGGGGAACTCGACTCATGGGAAAGCTTGTCGCCACATTTGTGCCATGTTGTGGAGACATTTGCATTTTTGAAACGTATAAGCTCATCATATATAAATCTTAGAAAAAAAGCTGTGTATTTCAAGACTTTGATTAGCAATAATGAAGCTACAAGTCTTTTAATCCCATGACCACAGCATCTATATCTGTTTTACATCCTTTTTCTAATGAGTACTTTTGTGTCATCATATATCAGCTGACTACCAAGTTATGAAGCAGATCTCTGTGTTGGTAGCAGCTGAGAAGTTTTGCTCCAGAAGGAGACAATTTAAAGAAAGTATCATTTACACCTTGTCAACATATTTGCAGCAAAAGCAACACCTCCACGCTGCAACAACAACAACAACGGTATGTGTCTCAAATGAGTCTTTTTTTAAGCTAGCAGAGCATTTTACTGAGCTCACAGTGCAATAAGCAATCATTTGCTTCGACATTAAACTGAAATAAGTGCTCGCTGGGGCGCTTTGTGTCCCAGTTATGCACAAAAAAAGTTGAGTGAAGCATGAGTCATTCCCAACTCCTCGAATACTGGTGCTTGGGGATCGTAGGTTAGGTCTGATGACACTCCAAAGCGTCAGTATTTGGACCAATTTGATTTAGAAACCATGATCTCAGTGCATTGAAAAGGCGTAGAGTAAAACAGCTAGCTGTATTAATAATGAAAGAGCTTTTGTTTCTTTCTGATCTAGTTGAAAGAATGCCAGTTGAACCATCTGAAATCCCAGTGGTGAGTGGAAACACATATCACTGAGGGAACTGACTTTTACATAACACCAACGCTCTCCATTGTGTGAATGCCCGTCTGTTCACTCTTGTTTTAGATCTGTTTCTATCGCTCTCCCTCTTCACCTTCTTTGCCTCCTCTATCAGCAGGGGTTATTTTTCTGTTGCAGTGGAGAGTTTCCACAGTTATTCCAGTTGTTCCACCTTTACCTGTGGGTAGCCACCGGGGAAAACAATGCCTCTTTGGTTGTATTTCCTTTGTGTGTCCGGTTGCAGACTGAAAAGCATAGTGAATAGTTTATAGGGAACAATCTACATCGATCAGTCACAACATTCAAACCACCTGCTTAATATTGTGCAGGTTCCCTTGTGCTGCCAGAACAGCTCTGACCCATCAAGGCATTGACACAAGACTTCTGAGGATGTCCTGTGGTGTCTGGCAATAGGATGTTGGCAGTGGATCCTTTGGGTCATGTTGGTTGGGCGTAGGGCCTCCATTGATCGGTCCCACAGATGCTCGATCAGATTGAGATCTGGGGAACTTGGGGATCAGATCAACGCCTTGGGAACTTTGTCATGTTCATCAGGTCATTCCTCAGCAGTTTTTGTGGTGTGGCAGGGCGCACTGTCCTGTGGTGGGACACTGCCATCAGGGTCTGATGTAGCGATGAGGTTGTATTCTTGGTCTGCAGACGTTTAGGTGACCAGGTTGTGTGATTTATTCTGCCATCACACTGTGCAATCGGTATTTACTTCAGAATGATAAGTCTGGTGTAGGTGGTAGAATGATTAGCCAAAAATGAATCTGTAATCTGATAACCAGTGAATCATCTCAGTTCATGCAGAAAAGTTTCTGGTTCCAGCATCTTAAATGTGAGGATTTTATGCTCTTTCTTGTCATATCAGATAGTAACAGGAGTACTCTTGGGTCTTGGACTGTTCTTTGGATAAATCTTGCAATTTCAACATTTCACACTGGTATAATAATGGTCATTTCGGAGAGTGTTGGGTCTTTTGCCTTTATAATCCCTTCGCTCTCCTTTTAAAGTAATCACAGTCTGACCAGGGTGGTAACTGCGCAGCTTACTGACATCATATTATACATCTTCAGGGTATTCAAGAGGGAATAGCTCATGCCGTTCGCCTCTCACTACAAGCTGCCAACGTGGGAAAGTCGCCTGGCTTGCGAGGCTTTAAATCCTTGTCTGATAGATAATAATTACAGTCAGAATCCTCTATATCACAGGGATACAGCACAGCAGTTGCTCAATGTGGCTCACAGTAAAATCAAGGACTCCTACAGAGGCTACAAATGTACAAATCGTATACCCAGATCTGCTTCCCACTCTCACACACACACACACACACACACACACACACACACACACACACACACACACACATAACTGCACCTCTTGCAAGGGAATGAAGGGCAGGTGTCCATGTGGTGGAAACACAGTAGCACAGTCACACTCTTGGCAGCAACTGGCGGGGTTATTTATGACTCTCGGCGGCAGCACCGATGCGATCGCTGAGCAGGAGGGACCTGCTGCTACTGCGAGGCCTGAATCCCCTTATTGCATCACACAGACAGATATAGAGCTCATGCACTCAAAGCTAGAGAAAATACCCACACGCTCACACATTGCATCCACAGAAAAGCTCATTTTCTACCTGTGTTTTCCATGCACGCACACACCCCTCACACCACTCGAACAGTGAATAAATCATGCACACACACACACACACACACACACAAATTAGACAATACAACACACGCCGCTGTCTAGCTTCTATGTGTTTCGAGCTGGATGCTCCACCCGAAACGCCGCCTTTATGATTCCTTCACCCCCTGCTACATCATGCTACTCCCCCGTGGCGAGGGTCATTACTGTTGCGGCACTACAGTGATTTGTAGCACAGTCCCCGCCACCAGCTTTACCGCTGTAATTGTGCAGCTTTAGACTCCAATTAGCATAGGTTTCCATATGTATGGAGGAGATCTCCATATATTACAACTATCGCCCAGAAGAGGCCAGGGCACCAAGAGCTAATGTGTATTATTAGCAAAAGGGCTGGTGGAGTGGTGCGAGAGCGGGGGGTGCCAGGGACGGGAGCTGGTGAAAGATGCGGTTTTGAATCTGTTTCCTGTCAAATGAATCTTGGCCTCGGGTGACCTAATTAGGCTGGTAATAAATCAAAGCACCCCACAGGCTTCTCGCATTCTGTTGGTGTGAGATATGTCAGTGACCCTCAGGGGAGGCCGGGGCAACCTTCATCACTTCCCTGAATCAAGGTTAGGGCTGAAAATCAAGGACTGTGTGCAAACTCTGCCAGCTGTACGGCGGACAGTTGCATATTTAATTGTGAAGAATGGCAGCACAGGAAATGATTCAGTTATTATACAAAAATAATTAATTCTGACCTAAATTAACTGCTACAGTTTATACTATAGAGAATTGCTGTTTGTGGCCCCTTAAGTGATATCTAGGGATGTTAGTTCCAGTTCATTTTGCTTCCCCACATGCATACACCGGTGACTAAATGGTTAATTATAAAAAAGTAACCACCGTAACAATGTCACTGGCTTCAATGCGGTTTTCGGTATTCTATATTTAGTGGAGGATCCCGCTGATAATCACTAATTTTGGGCAGCATGGTGGCGCTGTGGCAGCCCTCTCGCCTCGCAGCAAGTCACAGTTTCTCTCAATGGCACTACCTACTCGAGCTAGAGGGGCCGAACTAGCGCTCTGTGAATCCCTCGCCCTCTACCACAGTAACTGGCATCATATCTCGGTGAACCAGCGCATCACACTTTCTTCGCTCAGCTATTAGTGATGTTATCTTTGAGTATCGGCTCGTTGTTTTGGTTTTACAGCCACGAGTTTACGGCTTTAGTCACATCTAAGGCGCCTATTTTCAGCAAAACGAATAAAAAAATCCACTCTACGCTCATTGTCCAGAACCAAGCAAAAGACGGACAAAGTTAACAATGAATGTGGAGCGGAGTGTTTCGAAACTAAACAGACAGATATTCTCTCAAGAGTTGGTGGAAACCAAGGTGCATTTGCCACATGTCCTTGTATCTAGTTACACATATCTCAAATAAAGTTAAAGAAACCATTGGACCAACTAGATTTCTAATCTAAATAGAGTATACGATTATTGCACTTGGTTAGATCATCAGTGTTTGCAGTGTGAACACTGAATAATCAGCAGGCAACCTTTCTGTATGATTTAAACTTTTTTCCACATCACAGACTGTAGTCTACATATCTACCTCTCTTCACTTCCCGCTTCTTATTCCAAGAGAGACACGTTGTTTTCCCAACACTGCTTGACTCTCTACATCTCTGCATGCTCAGGGTGCTGAAGTTAAAAATATGCGTAAAGTGTTTCAAAGAGTGCTCACAGCAGCCACCGGTGCATCCATCCATCGGTGTTATGCTTCAAGCTAAAGACAGACACCCCGCCAGCACAGGGGGCTGATATGTGGGTGATAGACCTGAGGTGACTGTGAGCCAACAGTTTTGACTGTTTTCTTACAGTTGTTTCCAAAAATGTTCTCTCCCGTACCTGATAAGTGGATGCGGACAGTTCTCCATTTTGTTTTCTGAAATACTTGCAGTACTTTATGACGCACTGGGATTTGAAGCATAAAAACTAAAGGCAGACAGAGTTAACAATAAACAAACAACCAATGGTATTCATGTGAGGTCGACAAACTAATGAGACCAGCAGAGCAGAACACACCAAGTCCAAGTTGCTTATTGACTGAGGCCTTACCTGTCCATGCACACACATACACACACACACACACACACAGAGACACCACACCGGCTGTGGATGCTGTATGGAAACTATATTGCCGGGAGGCTGCTGGTGTAGACGCTGCAGCTGACAGGTGTGACAGCCCTCGCGCTCCGAGGGAAGGGAAGGAGGAAGAGGGAGGAGGCCGCTAACAACCCTGATAGGCCAATACCTCAGCCGGGGGTCCTCTGGGAAATGTCCAGCTGCTGGTCTTATTGGTGGAGAGATGAAGCTGACAGGCCTTCGAGGACAGCGCCCGGCGGACTGCCCTGTCTTTCTCACTTAGGCTCTCTCTCACTCAGTCTCCCTCCTCTTTTTACTTGCCTGAAAGTCTCCTGGTGGGTTTCTGAGCAGCTAAAGCAGCATTATCTGTCATGTAGATAATGGAATCAGAAGCTTAAGTAATTGGCACGTACAGTGTACCTCATAGACTGCCACTGTGAGTCACTGCGCTAATGCTGCCTGTGAGTTTGATGTGCGATGATTTACAGCTTTGTAGATTTGAATTGTGTTATTGTTTTCTACAGTAGGGCCCACAGTTATCAGACGTCATTGAAGTGTGCTTAACATGCTTTCACCAGCCCTTGAGGGGGTTCCAGGGGGTCCTCAGCAAAAAAGGGATATCATAAATTTTCCCTCTCCATCCAAAAGGAATGAATTTCATGTATATTTTTTCTGTAAAATTCTAACAAAAGTGGTTTAATTTGTGTCAATTTGTGAGAAAGTTTGAGAGTCACTGCCCTAGGGTTAGGGTGGCACCAGGGCTCGCCAACACATTGCCTGTGGGTACTCATGAGTCGCCTGCAGGGCTCCTAATACATGTAACCTATGAAATGTATACCGGTGTTTCCCACACGTATACTTTCCTTGGGGCGGAGGACTTTGCTTCTGGCAGAGAGCAAACGCACAGTCCAATGAGGGTAGTTCGGCATCACATTTCTGGTGCATAATAAATTCACGCTCGACACGAATGCAGCTTCATTGCTGTTGTTTTTGTCGGAGAAAAACAGGCAATCTAAAGTGGATTCGGAGATAAGACCTCACAAGAAAACCGGTTGAATCGGGTCAGGTCATGTTGTTCTCTGCTTGTTAGGCAGCTGCAACACTTAGAGGGGGGAAAAACACTTTCTTTGCAGTGGTAAGTTTCTAAAATATTCACCAAAAACTGAGCAGCTCGTCTTTGCCTCTCCTCTACCACGCACTGCGCATACTGATTCTCCGTGTTTGGCAGTAGCGCGTTGCTGTACAACAGCTTTCTCCTGGCAGATGAGATGGGACGCAGTCAAGCTAAACTAGTTGGAAATACTGTCTGCTTTTCTTCAAACTATCTGCTCTACCTTTGTTTTAGGTTCATCCGAGCTAAGTGTGCCAATTTTTAAACTCCAATATTGCAACAACAACAACTAAATTACAGGTTGGATATAACTTTAAATTCTCTGGGTGTCGTATACACTTCAAACATCCTCTTGTGTCTTACATTTTCAAGTTGCAGGTACTCTTAACAAACTAATGAGACCTCTGGAGCTCTTGAATTTATGAGAAATAATTTAAAAAAATGTGATAAATAACATTTTTTCCCAAAGTTTGCATTTGTTAAAGGTGATAAGATATGGTGTGATATAAGACTTTCATCCATATGTATACAGAGTGGTACTGTGAAGAGAAAAAGTTGTTTTTTTCTTCCAGTCCCCAGTGCAAACCAGAAAAAAAAAAAAAAATGATGCAACATTCAGTTGGAGGGAAGCAAACATTCAGACACATACAGTGCAACATCAAGTTACAAAAACAGGCACTAAACAAGGTACAAACATGTGGTGCAATATGCAAGACACCTATCGAGGAGTGCAAGCGTAAGGAAATATAAATGTGAGTGCAGGGATGCAGGAAGTCAGTCACATTTGGGGCTGCTGAGCGGTCAGTCTATATAATGGCCTCATTGTAAATGGTGCGCAACATTCATGTTTTTGGATTAATTTCAATGGCCAGGATGATTTATGTGTGCATGTTATTAACAATAATTTACAACAGTTTCAGAATGTTTTGCACTGCAGCAGATGGCAAACTTGAACACCAACACACTTCAGGTGAAAGCAGCCACATCAGCTACAGTCAACAACAGCAATCAGATGAAGAGGGAGAGAAATTCCCCAGACTCCCTTATAAAATTGCTCAATTTTTTGAGTTATTGAATCGGAGAAACTTTATAAACTTTGTGAAATGCTGTCTATGACACGTTCTGAACTGTTTGTGGCTTCTTGTAAATTCGGCATATGCTGTACCTTAAGTTCTTTGCTTCTTAGTGTAAAAAACATTGTGTCCGTTTGTCCCAATGCACATGTTTATTTGCATATAGAGCAGGGAAGGGAGATCTAATCACAAGTGACAAGAGTCCAGCCACAGTTTTTAGGGGCTGATGCCGATATTAAAGAAATTCAATCAATATATCGACAGATATACGCACATTTTTTTGCAGTGATCCCTCAAAAATCAACCCTTTATCACCAAAAACGCATGCTAATGCCAGAGTTATACTGCCTCATTGTTTATAATAATGCAGGGCAGTGAGGATACAGATGTTTCATAGAGGAAACAAGCGTATATAATGCAGTGTAGTTCCTACAATTGATATAATAAAGCACAGAACTGTAGAGAAACTTTAGGCTTTATGACCAAAGAAAGATTTAATATCCTGCAGAAACTGGAGGCCCCCTGGAGCTCCCAATGCCCGTGTCCATATATAAGTATAAATAAGTGCAGTACAAGCAGGTATGACATCTAAATAATATTTTAAAAGTGGTGAAAAATGTATTATTTTATATTTTAGCTCTCACTTTCAACCAGATTTCTCTCAGCAGTTTGGAAAAAAGGAGGCCAAGACTACAGTAAACACGCTGGTGTGAATGTGCCCTATATGAGCGTGACAAGGCTAATATAGCATGTGTCGCTAATGGGCTAACCTTTTTTTAAAACCCCTTTCTTCCTATAGAAACCTTCCCCGGGGTCATGCTTAGGTTAAAATTCTATTTGTCACCTAAATTTCAGGCTTTTTCTGGAAATGGATTGTTATATAATGGCTGTGAAAGCTACTCCCACTTTACAGACGCACAAGCACACACACACACACACACACACAAGCACACACACACACACACACACACACACGCGCACGTCAGCCTGATATACACTCGTGTTTGCTCATTTAACCTCTGGCTACAAGCTCAAGCATCTGACTCTGATTGCAGTGTAAGAGCAACAATGGAGTGTCTGAGCGTGTGTCTGCTGATATCAAACACACACTGTCTTTTTTTCTGAATAAATGTACACAAGTGATGATAAAAAATAAATAAAGATTTGAATAATTCATACTTTGAAGCTAAGAGATGCCGCGGCAAAGAGAGGAAATGTATTCCGAAGTTGCAAATCTGTTATCGGCAAGGATATGTAAATGCACAAGTGCAACCTCAATAGGGGTGGACGTCAGATGACACAGCGGGCGGATTGTGTCTTCCTCGCCATCAGCCGAAGCGGGGCCTGTTTTGCCCACAAACAATCTTGTTTCCGCGAGACAAACGCCCAAGGTCAGGAGCTGGAAGTGGGGCGCCGCGCCCTTCGGTATCCTTCGCCGACTGCTTAGCTCGCCATGCAGCAGGAAAAAAAGGGGTGAGAGATGAGAGGCAGGCAACTGAGAGAGTAAATAGAAACAGTGTGAGGAAATGAGAGGAAGGGAAGCGCTTGCTCTGCAACACCAGAAAGACGTTATGTCCTCACCTTATTGTGAGCAGAATCTAAATATTTTTACACTGCAGGGATATTTTTCTTTTTCCGTGCATCAATATTTGACTGCAAAAAGATGAAAGATTGACGGGGGACCTGACGGTTCCGCCGCTGCCTGTTTTAGCGGCTCCTTTTGCAGCAGAGCTGTCTCTTTCTTGGGGCCTTAAGGGAGGAAAAAGTGACATTGAAAATTTAGGCAAAGTAGTGTAGTTGTGCACTTTTTTAATGTAGCTCTGAGCGTTCACCTCCAGTAAAGTTTAATGCAGCTGGTAAATATTGCATGAAACTCTGGTTAATGTGCCTGCAGAAGCGAAAGCAGACTCCTCAAGAGTGGAACGAGTGCTCAGATCTTGTACTTAAAGGGTAACTCCCCCTATTTCAGACATTAAAGCGTGTTTATATGTGTAGCAAATATGTGGGAAAAGCTTTTTGTGGCTCCAGAGGAAGCTGCATGTAATCTGACAAATTGCCTCCACTGATGTCAGTCAGTGGCTAAGTTGCATTGTGGGTAATGTGGGAGCCAGGTTTTGAAAAGCAGCATAGCACTCCTATAACGCTGTTGGACTCATTATGATCAAAATCGGCACAGCAGAACCAGAGAAACTGCCTTTTTAGTTGCTGCCTACATTACCCATAATGCAGTATATCAGTGGAAGCAATTTGTCAGATTACATGCAGCTTCCTCTGGAGCGACACAAGGCTTTATACTACTTTTTTCACATATGCAGCAGTAGTCCCCAAGAAGACCTGTAAACACACTTTAATGTGTAAAATTGGTGGAATTACCCTTTAATTTATGTTATTTACATTATATGCAAAGTAACTAGTAACTAAATATGTCAAATATGTGTAGTGGAGTAAAAAGTATAATATTTGCCTCTGAACTGTCGTGGAGCAGACGTATAAAGTAGCAAAAAAAAAGGAAATACTCAAGTAAAATAAAAGTATATGTACTCAGTTACTTCCCACCATTGCTCTCAAGATATATTTGTCCACATCTAACCCCCCCCCCCCGACTCAGCTCCCCTATGGAGAGTGCAAACAAGTGACATCATCTCCCTCCTGTTGCTAAGCCCCTCCCCTGTGGCTTTGACTGGCAGCTCCTGGCGGCAGGGCCCCCGGGCAGTGAGTCTTAAACACAGCGCTCGGAGCCACAGAGCCCCAGAGCCCAGGGGCTACGCCAGCTGCCGCGCTGATACCCCTCTGCGGGGTGCCAGCGCCGCACTCGCACGACTCCGATGTGTGTACGTGCGCACGCGTGTGTGTTTATGCCCGTCCTCTGTCAGCTTGGAGGAGGTCGAGTTTGTGTGTGTTTGAGGAAAGGATCAGAGACGGAGCGACCAAGGCTGTTCGGGGTGTTTACTTTTAATTATGTTGTTTTTTTTCTTACCCCCCCTCTTTTCTCAACAATGAACACCGGATTTTTATTAATTATACACAGGAAATGTGCTGTGGGTTTTCACAGACACTGAGATATGCCTTTTGTACGGCCCCGCGTTCTCCTCGTATTGACTTTGAGCAGATAAACGAGGTGTGTTTTGGTTCGTATTCAACGGCTGTCAATGGTTCGTGTTTAATGTCTGCCATTACGAATGATTAGCTTTGGATTAGCGGCGGCTTTTGTCTCGTCCGCCCGCTTTGTTTTTCCCCGTCCCTTTCAAATCCAAGTCATTTGCAGAAGTGGCTCTTTTAGAATTGTGTCCCAATCAAAAGCAGAGGGGGAGGGAAAAAAAATACCATCGGGGCCGGACCATTGTCACAGCACTGCGGTTTGATGGCGAGTCTTGACTTTGATGGTTAGACATGTTGGCAAACACAGCGCGACTGGATGTTTGCCGAACACAAAGCCGACTGTCGATACGGACATTGTTTACATGTTTGTCATATTTAGATAATGATGGTTGTTTCCACTCGTGGGCGAGTGGGCGTTGCGGTGTTATAAATGTTTTAATTACAGAAAAAAAATCAATCTTAAGGTGGGAATCGCTGTGCATAGACTCCATACGAAGACAAAAATACAAACATATTCATCTACATGCAGTTTATAAATCTCAATTAATTTGATAGTTTGTGCACGTACAGCACCCTCGTACCTTGGCCCATTAGCTCCCACAATTAAAAATAAATGGTTAATGAAACGGTTATTGTGAGTATTGCTGTGCATAGAAATTAGCTTGTTATTGATGGAGAAAATGCAGAAATTTAGACCAAAAACGCTCATAAATACAACATTTATTGGTTGTTAACCACTGTGAAACCTACATTTTAACATCCACATTAAGAGCATTACAAGTTCTGCTATCACCTTAAGAATACACCAGAATGGGAGGACTGATGTCTCGGCAGGATTTAGCAAAACATATCCGCGTCTTTATCTTTAGTGGGCTCGACTACTGTAATGGTGTCTTTACAGGGCTCTCTTAAAAAAGAAAGTCAGACAAAGATCAGACAGCCGCAGCCGAATCCAAAAGCTGCGAGGAACTCACTCAGATCAAGACAGCGTTACACACCAGTCAAGTCCTCAGATCTTTGCGCTGACCTCCTGTTTTGTCAAAGAATTGCTTTTAAAATACTACCAGTGACTTCTGAAGCACTGAACGGGTCAAACTAAACATGGAGGAGCAGTGTTTAGCTTGTATGCCCCACATAGCTAAAGAAAACCAAAGAGGATCTGACTTTTAAAGGTTTGATATATTCAAGTTGCTGCAGGAGAAAAAGAGATATAGATTTCTTGGCAAGACCCACCCTACTCTGCCTCTGATTGGCTTACACTGATACTCTTACCCTAACCCTAACCTATCCAACAAATGAAGGCAACCAATTAGAGGCAGAGTAGCACTAAAACATGCAGTGGGATTCATAAAAATGCATTAAACCTGGTAAATTACCCACAATGCAACACAGAATTTCGCTTTAAACAATACTTTTGCTTATAGCTGAGGCTTCTCAGATTTTAATTCTCAGCTGTATTGTGCATTTAGAATACTACTACTAGAATAGCATTAATCTATTCTAGTAGTAACCCAAAATAAAATTATGAAACTGAAAATGTGCATAATATGTCTCCTTTAAGCATTGTCATTGTGGGCACATTAGCATGCTGACATTTAGCATTTAGCTTAAAACACTGTACACAATTACAGCCTCACAGAGCTGCTAGCATGACTGTAGAATCTTAATCTTCCATTTTATTAAACTCTGTTTTATATGACCTTGTATTTATTTTATACTCTCTCTCTCTGCCCTTTTCTATCTTTGATATTGCAGTTTTAAATGACCTTGAAAGATGTGAATGGTGCTATACAAAAAAAATAACTGGAAAAAAAATAAGAAAAAGCTAGAAAAACAAACAAACCTGTCTCTTTGTCCACTCAGTGAGCTTTCAATGCTGCCTGCTGCTGCAGGTGAACCAGGTAAACTGGACATAAGGCACACAATTACAGAATTTGTCAGCCACAAACGAACACACTTAACATCGGTCTCCTGACACATCTCCTTTTTACAAAATCCACCTTTTACAGTCAGCGGACCTCGTTTCAAGGTTGTGTTTGTCGGCACGCAACGTGGAAACACGTGGCCCCTGCTGAGATAAAACTGAATGGGGTGTTGTCAGGGTATACAATAGAGCAGCTATGCATTCAGATTCAATGTAGATTTAACAATGACAGCTCCGATTCTGTCCGACAAAATGCTGTCTTTTGTGATGCTCCAGGAGGTCATGTGACAGTGTGGCTGACGGAAAGACAACATTAACACCTATTTGCTCAGAATACATTTGGTGTGAATACCGCTGCTCTGTCTTTATATGCATGTGTGATTTCTCACCTGTGTGATTCAGCAGATGCATGTGCATCATGCAGGGCGAGTGCTAACAAGCCAACATCCAATGAGAAATGTTTTTATTATCGTTTTTGCATCATTTTTCTGAGGTTTGTTAGATACAAAACAGCTAAAGGCATAAAACCACAGTTCTGTACAGCAAAACGCCATTTGGAAAAAGAGTTACCCTCAGGTGTACTTTGATAAGTTGTTCTCTATTGTAGCAGAGATTAGAAGCTATTATTGTGAGAAAGTGCATGTAATTGATACAGCAGGCCTTGTTAGATAAACAATACGTTGAGTTGCTCTCGGCTTGTTGCGAGAGATGGCCAATTTAACTTGAGATACAAATCAAAGTAAAGTAACTGTGGATTTCATCACCTGTAATGAGGTGGAGGATGATGAACTACACCCAGAATAGGCTCTTTATTTTCAGTGCTCATAAAGGGCTCTGTTGGAGCATGAATTTAAAGTTAAAGTTATATTTGCCAAACCAAGTTTTGAAATAATTTGAAACCAAAACAACATGCTGTATGTCATCCCCGACCACCTCCCTATACTTGCCACTGCTTCTCCTGACTTCCTCCTCTGCAGCTGTAATAACTACTACAGCCACTAGAGGTCGCTGCCTAACGACAAACCTGAATATGAGTGGTAATAAGCTGCTTGACTTTTCAATCTATGTGGTTGTTTTTCTGAGGGGGAAAGGCCTTGTTTGTTTAGTGGCAGTCTTCTTCTTTACCGTCTTTGTTCACATTCTGCTACATTTGTACAGCCGTAAGTCGGCGGATAGGCATGAAATCAGAAGGACAGTGTGTCTTTGTGTGCGAACAAAAGTCCTGAAAACATTAGACCTTTGTAACAAACAAGGCCGCAACAAAGACTCAGCCTTTGTTTATGTACACAGAATAAAACGACAACAACATAGTGCTGCCCCAGTGTGAGATTTTGGATAGCATGCCACCATTCTGCGAGCAAAAGAGGCTCGAGGTATAATGCAAAAGCATCTAGATGTTTTAAATGTGCATTAGGCATTAATAACCTTCTTTACTACGCCTTTGTTTATTCACGCTGAAAAAAAAACAACAATGTCTCAAACCTCAAGTATGGGATTTTGGATAGCATGCCAGCATTCCGCAAGCAAAAGAGGCGAGACGTATACTGCAACAGCGTCTAGTGTGATGTTTTGAATACAAGTCAGGCAGCACTTTCCAGAAAATGGCAAAACATTACATATAAGTAATTTACCGTCTCTGTTATATGTCGGTTGATCTTGCCCTTTGCTCGGAGGATAATGAGCCCATGAACTTCATGTTTCCCTGATTTTTGGTTGCTGTCCTGCTTCTTTTGACTTTTCCGCTCAGTGCTACCTCCTCTTTTAAATCTCCTGCTTGTAGTTCACACACACACACAAAACATGTCGTCAAAACTTCACACTCCATGTTATAAAGGGGCAATATTCTGTATGAGACGGGCTAGTGCTTGAAAAACTCCACAGAGTGCCTTTTAAAACAGTATATTACAGTTTAGTTTGAAAGAGATCTCATGTTCTGAGTAAAGTGAATGAAAACTTTGTTATAAGTCCCTTTTGCACTTGTTTGTTTTCTTCTTTTTCACATCAAGCAGTGCATTTGCCTCCCTTCCTCTCCGAACAGACACTAGTGTTCATATGTAATCACGACTTATGGTGTTTATCTGTATCCAGTAAAGCATCCTCAAATCCATATCTAGATGCTGTGATTTTTATTTAGAGCAAGCCGAGCCGCGGCCCGACAAGTGCTGGCTGCGACTCTCGCTTTCATTCAGCTGCCGCTTCGTCCCCTGTTGTGTGGAGTCAACAGCCGAGGCGCTATCATTGCAGGTAATCATCTCCACACTCGGCTGCGTTCTGAGAGACGAGCCAAACACCTTTTCCCGCCTAGCGTTAAGGCCACCCGGCTGACCGACATGTGGCGATGTAAACACACACTCCTCTGTGTCGCAGAAGGACGCCATCCGTTCGGTGGGGGGGCATCCAATTACCTGAGCCGCGATTGGAAGTGAGGGGAAATGCCGGCGGTGGTTAGCACACACATCAGTACCCAGGAGACAGACAGACGCACGCTTTTCCCAGTCGACTCTCCTTCCCATATACACACTTACATGCAGAGCTCAAGCTTATTTATGCACTTGCTCAGTGAACCGTAAAGTCCCTGCTGGTCCTCGGTGTGTGGATCTGTGTGTGTGTGTGCAGGGAGTTTCTCAGTTATATGTGAATGTCACATACCGATGCATGTGTAGCTCTGAAGAAAGACAGACAAAATTGACAAAAACTAAGCCTCGCTCTCGTTAGACCATGCGTAACCGGAACACATTTTCCTTACACTCTCTTATCAGGCCCTCAAATGTTGGTCTGCACGGCAGGAAACATTCAAAAATATTTCTTTGGTACGAGCGTGCCGACAGCCAATTAGCATGTTTTCTCTCATCTGATGTGAAAGCTCTCCGTGCTCTGAATGAGGCTTCTTAGCTTCCCCCTCCTGGATAGTCGGTAAGCAGAGAAAAAGCAGAGGCTGTTCCTCTCCTCGACTTCTCCTTGGCTGTTTGTCAGTGGAAATGATGTGCTTGAGTGATGAAAAGAACACTTAATGTGATGGTTCGAGAAATAATTTCGCCGGGGCCGCCATCTCCTCTGTTCTCCGAGCAAAGAAATGCGCTAAGGGGAAATGAGAAAGTACAAGTAGACTTGCAAAAGTTCAGCTAGAACAAAAGGGGATATCAGAAGTAAAAAAAAAATGAATGACTTTGCACAATGTTTTATCCTGGAACAGTAAGAATTGTTCTAATACATAATTTAAGTGTCGTCAATTCTCAACTAAAAGCCAGTACTCAATAAAAGGCACAATATAATGACTCACATGCTAATTCAACATGCTCTAATATACATGTCATATTCAATATTTTGGAGCACTGTTAAGTTTCTCTCAAATTCCCGCAGATATTTCAAATTAAAAGCCTGCCAGGGGAATGGATATGATTAGTGATATTAACTCGGTGTAATTGAAGCAGTTTGTCATTTTCATGTCAGGTCAACTTTGAATGTCTACTTTTCACTTCCAGAACTTAAAATCATGACTTCAATCTTCAATTGATGAGCTGACTAAATATCCTTGGGATCGTTTACTTAAATCATGAAAATGAAGCTGTCAAAACACATTTTTAGCCTATTAGCTTATACTTATGTACAATATGTACAGAAAGCCTGTTTTTCCTAAATATGAAATTTTGCATGATGGTAATTGTTATGCATCTCTTTTAAGTGTATACTTTATTGTAAAATTATTGTCTTATATACATCTAGTTTAAATTATGCATGATGTTGTTTGTTTTTATAGCATTTTTACAATATGTTTTAGCTTTGATGTGATAAAAAAGCAACAAAATTAGACAAAACAAACAAAAACAAAACAAAATCCAAAAAACTAATACTTCTATTACTAATAGGGATTGTTATGCGTCTTGTTATACATGTGTCATAAAGTGTCAACCTATACAGTCAATGTAACACAATTATTGTACCTGGAAAACTTAACATTTTAATTGAAAACGGAGCTGATATGAGTTACACATAACCAATATTTGTCTAACTCTAAGTTGGAGTGAAATAAATGAAAACTTTAAGGTGGACAGACTTGAAGACAAAGCTGAATGCTGCCATAATCAGTGTTAATTAAAAAAACACATGTATGACAATGTGAAAATGTATGAAAGTGAAAGTAAAAGTGGTTCCCTCGTACAGCTCTCATACTGTTATTTTTTCACAGCAGGCAGCTGCTTTCATCAAAAAAGCTCTAAAATTACCCACTGTACACTAAGTGTGCAGGACAAGTGACAGGCAGACACAGTTAGCAACTAGCTGGAGAACATATTGAGGCACCAAGCTGCTAAAGAGGTAGATATTTTCCTCAGGAGGTGGATAGGACCAAAAACAGAGCAAAAAGCAGAGTAAATGCTGCATTTACAACTGGATGGATGATGATATTGTTCAGTAACTGCTAAATATGTAAAAAAGCAACTTTTTGCAAACAAGTTAGCCATATCAACTCAACTATATAACTTGTTTCTGTTGCCTCCAAGTGGCCTAAAGAATCTGTTCACGTATACAGTTTAGAAATACGTTCAAGCCCTGTCCACACATACACAGGTCTTTCTTAAAGCTGAGTTTTTTTCTGTGTCTTAGCCTCAGTGTTTTAGGAGGCCTCATTCCAGGGTGAAGGTATTCAGAAACTCAGTTTTTACTGTTTATGTCTGTACATGATTGTCTCTGAAATGGTGCTAAAACATTGTCTGGATGGAGATTGTTTTTCTTTTAAAGCCTTTTAAAGTGTTTTTCAAAAATACCTGTGTACATGTGAACGAGGCCTTGGTTGTTTTTGTCTTATTATTTTTATTTTATTGTGTAAAATATACTTCACATATACTTATAAACAATTAGCAATAAAGGCCTGGTGTATTTCAAACATGGGCTATAATTCTCTCTGGAGTTGAGGTAAATCAAAACCACTAAGTGAGAATTTACAGTCGTTAGATTTTTGGGCGATAGCCAGCTCGTTGTCACGTGTTAATTACTGTGGAGGTAAGTGCCTCATATTTGTGCGATTGTACATTCTGTTCAAATTAAAATGCAACCCACTTGTAAGCACATTAAGTACTCATGGATTAGTCTTTTATGTTCCTTCTTTCTAAGAGAAAAGCAATGTGGCCAATGATTGTTAAGTCTTATTTTTTTTAAATCGAATGTGCTGTATTTGGCCGTGAGGGTGAAGGAAGGTGCATTGGGGTTATGTATCTTCTCCTCCCTCTGGGACAGTCGTTAGTGCCCCCTGTCCCCACCGGCCCAATTAGGACAGTAATTGAAGGGTGCTTGTGCGGGCCATCATACTGTCATTTACTGAGCTGCCCCTTCCGTGGTCACACAGGTTAAATCATTCACACACACACACACACTGAGTGACTCACACAATCAGCTAAAGACAGAGGAACTTGCATACAGCCTCTTTGACCCTCTGGTGATTATGTAGATTATGTGTCTATGTGTGTGTGTGTGTGTGTGTGTGTGGGCACGGGTTCCCCTTCATTCCACTAATTGCTTAGAATGGTAGATAAGACTGTAATTACAACTCTTGTCTAAGAAAAGAGCTTGTGGTGTCAGTCTGCCTCTCTGCTGCTAAAATTTGCCACCGATGGCTCATCATATAGACGCCAAAACATCCAGCCTGTTTCTCCCCGACACATGAGAATTACGTCGCCTTTGTTTGGAAATGTGTTTTTCTTCTTCCCCTGCTTTCAGTTCATCCGATTGAGACGTAGCATGCAGCGCGAGTCGCAATCAAATGAGGCATTAAACCTGTCAGGAACATGGTGGGGATGCGGAGAACATCCTGTCTCGCAGACACAAATGCATCGTGATGTTAGGAAATGCAAATGATCTGTTCGCTCAGGTAGCTTTAGTTATTGTGTTTTGTAAAATCAAGCTTGGGGAATGATAGATGAATGTGACACTGTAAGGCTTACAAGGTTATAACTACATGCTAATGTATTCTGAAGCAGTAGAGACTCCTTTTCTTACCAAGGCCCCTCGCTAAACTATACAATTTTTAACGTAAAGTATGTTAAAATGCATATTAGAATCCCAGTCTTTGCCTGATTTTGATCATATTGGGGATATGACGTTTGAATTGAGCATGAGAAATCTGGTTATTGATATCATTGTTAGAAAAATGATAAAAGTATTAAGGTTTCTGATCATGTAACATAAATCACCAACATCTCAACCAACTCATTACGGTTGACGATAATGCTCTGATTGGTCAGCTCTCACAGGCCTGAGCAGTCTCCGCCCAGTGTATAGTAGTGACATCACAACCTTACAGAAGCACTGACGATGCATTTAAAGGCACAGTTTGTGTGCATTTATCTGTGGATTAAGTGTTTTGATTCATTCACCTACTGTATATAAAGGACCTAGGCCTGCTTTACAATAAAAACTTGCTGTAATATGTGAGCTTTTAATGCGTGTAATAAGATTGTGGGTCAACAACAGCACACTATGACTTGTGTCATGGCAGGGAGTGTCAGGGAAAGTGTTAGGTGCAGATATTCTTCATACCTTTCAATATAGCTCCTTTAAATAGATCGCTGATGTAGTAGTAGTGTCATTTTGATTTTGTTGCACTTGATTTTGGATTCTCGCCTTTTTTTTCTGCGACACACGTGCGGTTCTCTGCAAAAATAGACCCGAAAATGAGCTGTTACCAGTCATATCGACATCATACCAGCGTTTCAAAACAGATTTAATGTCTAAAAAAAGAAGGGCAGTATTTTTCCGGTGCGCTCTCTTTTTCCCTCCCTTTCTGTGTCCTGCCCTCTCCCTCTTTCACCAAGGGTAAAGAAACATCACGTCATCATCTTTATTGATCATTATCAAAAGAGAACTCTGTGTAGACAGATGGAGCTGGCATTAGCGACGCCACCTTCGTCACTCCCTGCACACACGGGATATGTGTCTCAGACCTTAGTCTCACTCAGGAGCCACTTAAATCTTGTCTACCAGTTTGAAAATTTCCAGCTCTTCTTGGGACTGCAGGAGCTCTAGCAGGTCCCACCTATGTGATAAAGGCCCCACAATCGCTACCAGTCATATACATACAGAAAGACACTTCTTATAACCCCTAAAAGAGCCTGCTTCTCCTCACAGTATCACTCAATTGTATCAATGACAAGATCCTGAATCCCAGGACAGGCATTATTTCTAGAGCGCGTGGGAGCAGATATCAGCTGAATGTAATCCATATTTGGGTCTGCCTCGAGGATGCTTCACAGGGGAACAGAGATGTGACTTTCGCTACTCTGATTGGCCTCGCTTTCCTCTACTGTCACATCTTATCCGGTCAAAATCGTGTCCCATGTAAGTGCAGCAGGGTAAACGACAAACACGACAGACGCTACATAAAAAGCCTGGTGGATTTCAGGACTGATCAGTTGAAGAATGAAGAGCATATAGATGGCTCCCTTCTCGCAGCGGTTTTTGTCTTTCAGTGGATTAAAACAAAGTGAAACAAAGTGTGAAGGGAGCTCTGTGTGTGTGTGAGTGCTCGCTTAAATGACGGCGACAGATAAAAACAGCGTAAGAGGCAGTTTGTGGGCGAAAACAGCAGGTGACAGGGGCTGGAAGGTACCCCGCCTGCCGAGAGGAACCATTTGTGGTGGGCTACGAGCAGCGTGAGACCACATTTCTGCACTTGTTTTTCCGCACTTGTTTTCGAAAAACACCGCTTGTCTCAATGAAGAATACAATTGCAGATGAAGCCGGATGTCCACTCGCATTGACAAATGCATATTTGCGTGCCGCGGAAGGCTCGCGCGCCCCTTTAGCGCGGCGCGAGGAGCATTTTCCGAAACAGAGGGGTGGGGGGCCTCGGAATGATCCATCAGTGGGAGTGGTTGGAGTGCACATCAGACAAGCGAAATGACAACGGCGTCTCAGACAGATGAATCAGCCCAGTCGCTGTGAAAGGAGCGTGAAAGAGATGTTCACATTCATCCATCCATCCTCGTCAGCAGCCCGGCGCGCCACCCGGCTGTCCCCCAAACCTGACGCTTGACACGTTCACCCACACACACACACACACACACTCGCTAGTATTCACACTAGAGAGACACATCGGAGACAGTCACACATGCATGCACTCCGTGACATCCACACACATTTTCTCTCTCACACACGCTATCATGGGAGAAGCGAGTTAGCCACATCTTGTTGACATTTTCATAGGCACTAGGAGTAATTTATGTAAGGTTAGCTTGCTCCCAGTGCACTGGGCCAGAACACAGTAAAAGCAAACAGAGGGAGAAAGAGAACAAATTGCTTTTTTAAATTGCCCAGACAAGGGGTGCTCTTTTTGCTCTATTAGGACAAAGTGCAAACACTGCTACAAAGCAGGGGGGCGAACCACAGGAGTGTGACTAAATCTAATAGAAATACCATTCGCCAACGCGGATGCCAATGGACTGTTGGCATCTGCGTGGAACCAGTCGGATCTGGATGGGAAACATTATGATCTCGCACAGCGCTAAGCTAAATGGAGCCAGCATTTACCTGCAAAGTAGAGTATTTTCAGCCCGCAAGGTGAGGATAACTGTGTCTCATGAGGGACAAGGCAGGGAATAATCTAAAAATATCAGTGGAAGCACACATGTTCTACTTTTTACATGCTGGTGCAGTTTTATCACTGATTCTTTGCCCCAAGATCCTCTGATATTAGACACTAAAACTGTCTTTTTCTGAATAAGAGCTGCACAATTTCTGATTTTCAAAACTCTCTATTCAGTATTTACATACTTAGTATTTAATTCAAGTCCTCCACACAGCCCACATGCACCGCACCGGGATGGAAATTTGTGTTGAGTGTTGAGCACACCTACCTGGCTCTGTTCCCGTTTGTCTGCTGCGTTCTCACTTGACCTCACGCTGTAAACATGCGTGTCACATCTAATTACCGGTTACCAACGTATACTTTTCTCCCATTAGAGAGTTGCACACTGTAGTTAATTAGTCGTAGTATGTAGTCTGTAAATAATTACAGAATAGTAAGAGTGATGTTTACATGGTGAAGGGGTGGTTGATTGTGCCCTTTATGCAATGCTGTATTTACAAAAACTCAAAATAAAGTATATTTGCCTGATTTGTAGTCAAAGATCTCATTACTCTTAATACAAGATGCAATCATCAAGAACATGGGTTGCCAAAATGGTGCTCGCGGGCACCTAGACTTTCTCCTAATACATGTAACCTTTCAAATGTAACAGTGTTTCCCGCACTTATACTTTACCTGGGTGGGCCCAAGTATGTTTGGCGACCCATCTTTGCATTTTATACTTTTATAAAGCAAGTTGCCCTCCATATTACTCCCTCTCCTTGAAGTAGCTCTCAGTCTCAAAAAGTTTGAATTCTGATTTTTATCTCCCTGGGAGGGTCTTTATCCACCTGGGATGGGGAGTAAATCCTATGTATTGGAAACACTGGTGTTTTTATGAGTGAAAGCAAACTATGTTTTCTAAAATAACATGTTAAAATGATCACTTCTGATGAAAGCATTTATCAGATACATTCACCCAGCTCTGTGGTACAGGCATAAGATTTCTTAGGGCTTTGGAAAAAATCACCTCAGCTACAAAGGGCAGTTCAAGCGATGTGAGAAAATCAACAATTCTCCACTGAAGGGTTTCATCCTGTAGAATTAAATGTGGCCAATAGATAAAAGACCTTTTATTTTGTTGAAACAGCTGATAGCCACGTCTGTTCTCTTTCTGGATCGCTCCACCAGCCCAACCTCCCTGCAGTTCTTGGCTGGTCGATAACCTTCAAAGTGGCCTGTTTCCCTTCCCTGGGTATCACAGCGCCTGATACCCCCGTGGAGAGGGTGAGATGTTGGCAATCTACAGGAGGCACCCCCTGGTGCTACCATGTCCTGTCCATGGCCCTGTTTGGGCGAAACCTCAATGGATCCATGTAATCCTAGCACTGTTGAGGCGCTTGTTTGGCCTCACCAAGGAGCCCCCTTGGAGAGACATTGACGTAGTAGGGTGACAAAAAGGACATCTGCCTCTCCTTGCAGCGGGCCAAGCTCAGAAATGGAGGTCACTGCATTCAGTGAGTGCAGAGTAGAGAATGAACAACAGCTTGCTCAGTTTGACCACTGATGCAGAGCTAAAGGTTGATATAACTGATTTGTGTTTTTCATTGTATCCTTATTTTCCTCAGTGGAACATTTCTGGTACTCTAACATAGGGCCAAGGCCAACAATTTTTGTCAGGATTGGGGTTAAAGTTAGGCTCATGGTTATAGTCAGGTTGAGGGTTAGGTTCAGGGGGCTAGGGTTGGTCAGGGTTACAGTTCAGGTTATAGTCTTAGTTCGAGTTAGAGTCAGGGTTAGCTGTAGGGTCAGGGGTTAGGATCAGTGTTAGATGGTTAGGGTTAGCTGCTGGAAGTATTCTTAAAAGCGTATTCACTGCAATATTATAATTGTAAATGTGCTTTTTTAACATGTTGGCACAAGCTTGAATTTAAAGGGCGCATACATATATGCATGCTTTATACTTTGACACACGTGCATGCACAAACTCCTACACAGACCCGCAGTCGGAGGCATTTGACTCACTGGTTTTGATGAACTGTTTGTAAAGCTTTGCCACGCATGGACAAGCGGAAGATTAGCAGTGACAGACACTTTGACTTCTCGCTGTGCTGTCTCCAAAGATGGTCTTTCATCTCCAGAGCATTCTAACACTTCCCGCTTATGGTGCCGTCGGTACGCCCCTATGATCTTCCTCGCTGAGCACCCAACGCTCATGCGAAAGCGTCAAGAGTACATCAATGTGTTTGGCACTTTTTCCCTGCAAGGCTGTGCTGTGCATTCTGGGTAGAGATGACAACCACACGCTTGGTGATTTATCTTTGCAGGTGATGAAATATACATTTTTCAGAGAAGGACATGCAGTTGGTCCCAGCAATTGAGGCATTTGTAACGATAAGACTATGATATACTCGGGTGAAGTTCAAGAGGGCGAGTCCGCAACACATTAACTATGATATACTATCTACTCACTACTAAAATGGAGCTCCGCTGCAGCCAAAGGAGAAAAAAAGTGGAGTTCTTTTCTCTGTTTCCTATTGGGATGATTCATTGTTATCAGGTAGTCAGGCACAGTAGCAACTTCCAAATGTTTCCTCAGAAGCATTTTAATGTTTTGGACTGGAGAAATCCAGCGTTAAGCAGTCCAGTGCCAGCTTTGTGAATGCCAATGCAAATATTTTTTGAAATATGTATTGCACTGATGCTTCCAGTGTCAATACCTCAAAACGCTGCCAAGCACTGTTTTCTTTCGATCATTGCCATGAGGCTTCAGTAAGTCTATAAAAAATACGATAACATAGGAGCGTGTATCCAGCAAATATTGTACAAAACAAGTTTTACCAGCTATCTGTGTAGTAGGAAGATTATTTAATTTCCTGTACAGCTTGGTAACAGCCAGGAAATCCATCGACTAACAGGGGTGATAATGGTCCCGCTGTATAACCATGTTGAGGTAATCCTTCTCCTGTGGTCCCTTCCTTGCTCTCCCCCCACCTTACCAGCTCTCCCCCCCTCAATCTTCCTGTCATCTTTGCCGATTCTCCTCCAGTCCTGGAACAGTGTGTTCTTCACCAACCGCGGTGGAAATATGAGGAATGCTGTTCCGCTGACAGCCATCCTGCATCATAGAAAAGTGCTGCAATCTTATGGTAGACTGTAAAACCCTCCTTGTAGTTGAGTCGGCAGCCGCTTTTCTTATATACGTTGGATTTTCATGTTTGTTTAGCCAGAAAGGGGCTGATGGCATTCAGACATGAATGCCACATGGTTCCAATTGATAAAATTATACCTTAGAACAGCTATTACATCTGCAAAAGCCATTATTGTAAATTCTGTATACATTAAAGGTGAATTCAAATACAGGTTTTCATAAAGTGGGAGGGCAGTTTCACTCAAACATGTACTTTAGTTCAAATAAATGTATATTAGTAATGATAGCTATCTTCCATCACAATTCTCCCCATAAACACTTCTTCTGTGACAGCTCTAATTCCACATTTGCCTCAAGTATTGAGTAATTGTGCGTCATAATATCTTTTATATGGATTTGCCCCCAGAACTCTGTGCTAATATGTGGTTTCCGCACACTTGGCGTGGGCCTCCCAGTGCAGCCAAGGTGCCCTATTGTTTTATGGCCGTCCACAAAACAAAGACAGCACATCCCTAACTTTAATGGCAGAAACGGTCGCCACACCGCTTAATCTGCGGCGTGATTTACGCGCGACTCAATCACGCCGGCTCTCAGACTAATGGCGCCTCCGTGCACTTTGTTTCATTACGTTTAATGGCTCTCTAATTGTGTGCCTTTTAATAAGAATCAGAGGAGCAAAAAGTAGAAAGGGAGAGATCGTCTGCGGAGATGGACGTCCGAGTGGGCACACGTGTGATGTTCTGTCAAAGCAGTTAAGATTCAGTCCCACTACAGCGGTGAATGACAATGAGTGCTCGCACCATTGGAATTAGCTTAAAACACTGATATTACAAACATTACATGCAAGTAATGAGTGGAAGAGTGAATTCTACAACCCCATAATGAAAGAGCAGGTGCATACTATACGTTAAGTGAGACAGTTTTAAAATAGAAAAGCTGCAGTGTTTATTTTTTAACACACGAAGGAGCATATAGGGGAGCCACATCCAGAGAAGGATAAGAAGTTTTTCTTGAAAGACAAGTCTTCATCTTACATCTCTGTCTAACTGATGAAGCTGCTGAACACCGCCCGCTCCAACGCTGCCCAGTCTCCTATTAGTTTGAAATTGACAGCAGCCTGAATACTGACACATTTGTGCACATCCTCTCAGAAGCTAATCGGCCGGGTATAGCGGTGCATCAACAATCGCAGTTGATTTGATTGTCTCAGAAACGAGCCGGTTTTGTCATTCAGGCCTTCACTCGTCGTGCCACTTGAATGTAGACGTCACTATATGACGCACAAAGCAAATGATGGACCTTCTAGAACAAAGGTGCCTATCAAGCATGATTCCCATAATAGAAGGTTCCTTTTGTAGCTTTATTAAATGCTTGTGCTAAATGGAAGTAATGTACAGAGTTTTACAACATAATATTACCTTGCTGCTATGTAATATCCATATTTTCTGCTTTTGATGATCCACCCATCAAACTGAATTATATTGTTGGTTACAGCCCAGTCTAATTGACCTTCCACGTCAAACACAGGCTCCATTATCCGAATGCTTCTGTCAATGATTGTGATTCTTTCACCAAACACCTCGCCTCAACAACTGCTGTCCTGCCACACAATCAACGCACTCTGCTATCACACGTGTCCCACTGTCAGCCTCTTCTCAGCTATGATGTGTAAAAACACCCTGCATGGCTGTTTGGAAGACGTTCAAGCAAGTCTGATTCACCATTCTTCGTGTGAAAGTGTATAAGTGCTGTACAATTGGTGCTGATTTCATCACAAAGAGCTGTTCTGTCGATCAGAAATCTGTGTAGTGAAGCACTTTGGGAGCTGCAGACCTTTAACAAGTCTTGAACATGTTTTTATTTCTGTACCCACAAACTTTCAGAGATACATTATTTGATGCTTTTGACCACTTGGAGACAGTGCAACAAACTGTTAACACAACAATCACACGTTATAACCTCACAAAGTTGATATGGTGACCATCAGCCTTCATTTGGAGTCAGTTTTTTAGCTCCGTTTTGGTCTCCGACCAACTCCTGAAGGCGATTTCTGACTCTTTAGTTTCTAAACATATTTTTATTTTTTACCCACAAATTTCAAAAAGTACACTAATTAATGTTTTTGACCACTTGGTCAGTGTGTGTTGTTTACACTGCTAGGCTGGAGCTTGCTGGTTAGCATGCTAACTTCTCTGCAACACAAGAAATAGACGTCATAACGTCAAAACTGTTATTTCTTCACATTCATTTGATGATAGTTGATCTTTGAATGTTTTTTTAATCTTACATATTGAGCCTTTCATGTTGATGGCTGTAAAACCAACACAATGACCTGAAAGACACTAAAATCCTCCATAAGGCTGAGGGGAATTGCAGAGTTGAATGAATAATTTAATGTAGCTTCATCACTATGAGTGACCCCTTGTTTTAGAGTGAATGTGTTGGAATACAACCTGAAGTTAGGCCATTTGGCTTCAGTAAAATGCCAAACAAAACTCAAATGTGGCTCATCTATGATACCCTTACATCTGTGAATGCAACACAATGAAATGGTTTGTGGTTTTGTGTTTAGTTTTGATTTGATTTGTCCTTCCCCAGTGAAATTTCTTTACTGCAAAAAGAGTAGAAATGTAGTATCCTAATTAGTAAGCATGGGCTGCATGTCAGTGTTTTATTCTGCAAAGACACTAATATTAACATTGTTAATTGACAAATCTGTCTCGAGCAGCTTTGAAAACAAACCCAGCATTGTTTGTGGATCGCTGCCAACACACTGCCAAGAAAAGCGCCGGTCAATTTCACAAACACTTTTTCTCCCATTTATATTCCTCCATGTGTCATTCGCTCCCACTCTGCTCCAACTGACATCAAAGACGACTTGCACAGGCGCACGGCGAGGACAGGGCTGTAATCCATTGTTGTAAATAGCAAGCAGAAGATGAATGTAGGCAACACGCACGGCATTATTACACTAATATTCACGTCTGATGGGGAGTATTTTCAGCACCATGCTGTTATTTATTCCCAGAGCTTAAAAGTAGGGAAAATAAACATAATACAGCAAATTTCAGTTAACAAGTCATATTTCATGTGCTGCATCCGTGTCTTTTATTGCAGCGATGGATTGCAGCTTTTAATGGAAGCAGTGTCTCTCTGACGTGGTTTTGATGTTGGAACACAATTGAAGATACTAGTCTGGAATAACACAGAGAACAGTGAAATATAGGATTTTTTTTTCACAGTACTGTATCACTGAGAGAAAAATGAAATCACATTTATAATAGAGTGGGGCTAATTTAATTTAAAAGTAAAAACAGCGACAGGAGTGCTTCTAACACCCTGTGCGAAGCAGTGGGAAAGAGAGTGGAGGCATTATTAAAACATCAGACTTTCAATGCCTGAATACTGCACATCATAAAATGAATAAAAGTTGCTACACCGATTATCAACTTGTAATAGATTCCCCTATGTGGCTGTCACTCTAATTAATAACTTTGCATATTATGAAAGAATAGGCTCTGTGGGCTGAAGATTTATGCTCTGAAGATTAAAACTTAGATTGCTTCGGGTAAACCCTTACCCATAACAAAGATTGCTTAATGTAGTTTAGCAGCTGCAGCTACACAGGTATGTGTTGCTTTTGATTTGATCTATGCATGACTTTTCTGGGGCTCTTTCAGGCTTTAGAAGCGTTAGCTAAATGGGCTAAGCAATCATGATTTTGTTAGTAGTACTCACACAATACAGTTGCTAACCTCTTCATGAATGAATGATACGCCGTACCAATCGCTCTAAGAAAGAGGATTAGTGTCCTGTTACCATGGAAAAGGCTCGTTCCGGTTAAGTAACAGGACATGCCGGAAGTTGTGCCCATAATTTGCGCAATGTATCATGGGGGTGAGGAATAAGAAGGGTAGTTTCCAAAATCAAAAACATCTACAAAAATTACAATTTTAAGTGGCAAACCCTGCACTGTTATCACCGTAAACTGAATTTAGTAATGGAGATGGGGCTTACCAAATAGTCAGTCCACCCATATTCAGTACATGTGCATCTCGTTAAAGAGTAATTCAGGGTTATTTGCATTGAAGCACACTTAGATCAGTTTGGATACTGTGCCTTGTTCAAGAGCACTTCAGTCATGTGGATGATGCAGTGTGGATGGCCACCCACCAGCCTTACATTCTGTGCAGAGCCTCTCTGTTCTTTCAGTGCTGCAGATGGAACCAGCAACCTTCTGCTTACTGGTCAGCCAACACGTCGAGGCCGAGCAGCCGCCCACACATAGTCATCCAGTGATTAAGTCCCCCTGGTGCTGTAGCATTTGTTTGCTCAGGCAAATTCAAAACAAGCCTGCAGAGGAGAGGAAGGGACCACAGTGTTAGACTGAGTGGGAAGAGCGAGGAGGGAGGGAGGAGGCATGCTGAGGAAGACAAAAGCAGAGCAGAGAGGTGCAGCGAGCATGAGAGAGGAACCTTGGTTTCTAATCCGACTCCTTAGTCTCTTTTTCCCATCTACAGCAAAACAGAGGAATCTCATTTACATCCCAGCACACGTTTGCCTCCCAACAGCCTCTGGAGGATCCCTAATCAGCCACAATTGGTGAGATGGATTTTTCAAAACGAGTCTTTGATGTGAGGGTTTAACATTTGTTTTTTGATCTAATTATATAATAGGCAGGCCAGCCAAGTCAGGGGCAAAGCATGCACACGTCTCTTCAATGAAACAGCAAATGAGAACAATGCAGTTATTGTCCTTTGGGAAGCAACCATGAACTTATGTTAGGTAACAAGATTACTTACTTGTTTTGAAGGGTTTCTTTGCTTTTAGTTTTCACACAACACATCCTCATCCCCTAACGACTGAATAGGTCGATTGCCGGTCACTCCCAAAACGACATACATCTCTGTTTCATAGACAACATGACAGGAGTACCAGACCTTTGTCGTACCCTCGCAATTTGGTCAGGTTTAGGCATGAGAAGTACTTGGTTAACTGGTTAGGGTTAGGAAGGGTAAAGGTAACTCAATGACTCCCCCCACCTTGTTCAACGACTTAGCAGTTGAATGGGAAGCCAAAGGCAGGGCAAGAGCTGACAATAGTCGTCTGCAACCCCTGCATCCCATATTTCCCCCAAGAATCCCCAAGTGGGGAGAACAAAACAAGTGTTCTCCCCAACCACAAAAGGCGTTGGGTTTACCAATTTCAAGAGCATGATGGATGAAGGTTGACACCAGAAGAGCATGGTTGCGGATGAAAACCAAAGACATGCCAAGGCAGGACCATGTCTAAGCGTGGATGTGTCCGGAAAATGATTCAGCCGAAAGTGAGCATCAAGGTTAGGGTTAGGCAGAGAGCTCAAATGGTCAGGGTTAGGATAACCCACAGGGCAGGGCATAGGACTGTAGGGTGTGTCGAGCCGATGAAGGGTATATGGTCAGTGTTAGGCATTGAACTTGAATGGTTAGGGTTAGCACAACCCTCGGGGCAGGGCATAGGACTAGAAAGTCTGTTGAGCTGATAATTGGTCCTGCCCTTGCAGGTCTTTGGATTCTGTCATGTGGACCTGTTGTTCATCCTGTCCTCAACCATACTTTTCTGGTGTCAATCTTCATCCATCATGCTCTTGAAGTAGGTAAACCCAACGCCTTGTCTTTGGCTCCCCATTCAACCACTTGAGTCGGTTGAGGGGTTCAGATTATGTTATGTATGCGACATAACTTCTTCTCTTTTACATGGGACATGAACAGCGGTCTCCTGGGCAATTGTCCTGTCCTTGTTGACCAAATCGTCCGCCCCTGACCTCCTCCCTAAGTGGACTTTACACTGTTTATAGTACTTCTCCTCACATCCTCTTTTTCAGCTGTAATATTTACTACATCCAGGTTCTTTCACAGTGGGAATGAGACTCAAAAATCAAAATATCTTCCCAACAGGAGATTGAAATCCAAAAATATGAATCTACAGCAATACAGAGGGCTTCCCATGAGGTGATCTTTTTCAGAGCTTTTGCAATTAATTCCCAAACTAGGTTTTGAACATCTTGGATGCTGTTGGTGAAGACTAAGCTCTTTAATACATAAATATAAAGAGTTATCTTTCCAGTGTGACAAATATTAAAATACTTTTTTTTCTCTGAGGAAGGTAGCAATTAATTGGTTTACTGCTCCTAAGTTATTAATGTGTATGCACCAGGCATAATGTTCCCTAAAACATTATATTAAATAGCATTCAGGAGCCACTGGCTGGTTTCTGGAATATTTTCTACTGTGAAACACAAGTGCCATACTAGTAATATCCAATTAAATCAGGAGAGGCTATAAATAAATGTATTTGACATATTACACAATAGGAAAGTTAAAGAAATATGAAAGGCTTAATGTTAATGTCATTCTGTTGGTGGTGGTGAAGGGGTAAAGAGCAGATCTTCCTCAACCCTCAGAATCCTCAACTGAATAATAATTGCTAGTACTTGTGTTTTCTCTGGAGCGCCAGACCTCATATCTGCCCTCAACTGTTATTTGGCTCCATCCCAATGTGGTCTCCATCTGTTTTTCTAGTGCGACTAAAAAAAAAATCTGTTTTTAACCTCAATAAATGTCACAACATTTTATAATTACCAATTAGCCATCAAATAGATAGTTGTAAAATTATGCTAAGCAGGGTGTAAATAGTTGATTGGCAGTTCAAACTGTAGTACATTATGTGTTGAAATTGCATTTAATAAGAAAAGTGCTTTACACAATTAAATGTGTGAAAAGTCCAGTTCCTGTACTTGCAACGCATCTACAATGTACTTGCTGCCTCTTTCCCAAGTAACACCTTCTTTATTTAAATAGAGACTGACGATATACAGATAATAACATGATTGGAAAGGAATAACTTGCCAATGCTCTTCAGGAAATTGTCTGGTTTTCTATAACATTACCCAAGAAATTGAACACAATATCAAAGAAACTGCCAAGAAATGCAGCGGCACGCTCATTAAACCTAGAATATAATGCTGCTTGAGTTTGTTTCAATATGACGCTTTTAAGTGTGAGGACATTTTCGCAAAAGCAAGTTTTCCATTGGAAGTTTTTAATTTAAAGTATAATGTAAAGTAATCTTCCATGCAGTTATTGTACTGTTTGGTCTCAGCAACACCAAATTAAAATGGAAGGGCAGTGAACATGAATGAAGACGTAGGAGCTGACTTTTTTGTTTGCTGAGTTTAGCAGCCAATTTAAAATCACAAGAAAAACGCATCTTGAGCATGTCATGCATCATAATTCAGTTTCGGTTTCAAGCAGGATGTTCAGGCAGGACATAATAAAGAAGATCCATTCAGTTTGGACGAGATGTACTACCCCAAATTATGTATGAAGGGAGCCCTTTGTGAGTCAATGAATGCTGTGAGGACATTCTCCTATAAAATTTTAAAGATGTTTTTAAAGAGATTTTTCAGATTTTAAATTTCCGTTTGAAGATGAACCTGTAATACTGCCTCTGTAATTATTACAATCCCCTAAGATCACCTTTCTTTTTATAGATAGGTACAATAATGCCCAATCATCAAGTCCTCGAGGATTACAGTGGAGAGCTTAAACTATATCTTATTAAACAGTGAAAAATCATATATAGGATGAAAAATGAAGTGTGTTTGATGCATTTATTCAAAATATATTATATACTTCAGCAGCTTCTCCAATCTTCAATTTTGAAATATCCCAACATAACTGTTAATATGCTTATAAGAATACTTGAGCAAATATGGGGCTTTATTGATTATCTTTACCACAATCACTCAGCATTTGCTAATAAAGCTTTGGGGTTTTGAAATTTATGTTCATTAACACTCTTTCTGTGGACTCTCAGAGCTCACTTTTATGCTCTTACTGTTAGTTGTTTTATTTTTTTTAACCAAACTTAATCGGATGACAGATGTTAGAATTGCAAACTCAAAGGGCATATTTGGCAATATTTTCGATTTAAACCCAATGTAAATAGGAAAGCTAATAACTTTAATGAGGGAAAAGGAGTTAGTTACCTCACTGAGAAGTTGGCGGTCAGTGAGCACATTTTCTTATAAAAAGCCCACAAACCAGATATTACCAATGTTTACAAAAAAAAAGTGCTATGCAAATAAAGTCTAATTGTTTGATTGATTTTGTTCCGCATTATGTTCTGTAAAAAGAAAACCTTCGTATTGGTGGATATCGGGTAACATATACACTAATATATCTGTGATGGGCCAATCTCTTTTTCATAACTCCAATCAGGATTTAGTAATATTAAATCAAAATTGGAAGACATTGTTTTGTGTTGTTACCTTATGTTATGTTATGTTGCTTATCCGATCAAACTAGACACACAGTCCTAAAGAAAAGTCTATAAACTCAAATTGTTGATCATTTAGTCATGAATACTTACTGTTACAGAGAAAGGCTCAACATTTTACAATTTTCAAAGGCTTTAAGATTAAATGTGGTTATGTATAACATTTGATTTGCAAGATGAGGCTGCAGCTGTAAGGCTTCTCTCATAAATGTAAAATTATGACAACAAGTTGTCTGAAAGATAGCTCGAGGTTACAAGTCTCCACTATTCTGCAGAAACTCCTCAGCTATTCTCTGCCAAAGAAACATCGCTCTGAACAAATCAATTCGAGCTCAAAGAGACCACATTCCCTATCAGGCCTCCCGAAGGAAACCAACTTGGAGCAAGGCAATCTTGTTGGTTTAGTTCATTAGAGACGAAAAGCAAAGTTTCTCCACCACTTTCGCTTTTGTTTTTTTTCTAGGGGGAGCCAGGGAAAAAAACCCATTGTTAGTGTTTATTAGCACCATTGTGTTTTATCTCATCAGTGGTCATCTTCCTTAGCGTGCGCTTTAATCTCACAGTTTCAGTCAAGGCGATTATTCAAATAACTTGACTAATTACTCAGTGGTTGTTCAGCGGGGAACACAAAAGTTTCAAGGATGATTAACGACAGATAGAGATCTGTGGAACAGTAGAAAAGTTTCACCCCTGTGACAGCCTGTAATTGGAACATTCATGGTGTGAGAGAGGCCACGCTTTATTGAATTCAGCAGAGCAGAAGCCTCTCATTCACCTTTATGTATTTCCTACTGCTTATACAGCGGCCACCAGTCGATAGACTGAAGGTTTCTGGAACAATCTCAACTTAATCGCCATGAGAAAGAAGCCTTAGTTCACCTGTACTTTATTTTTTTGTCTCTTTGCTCTGTTCATCACAGCCTTTGTGTTCTTCTCAGTGCAAGGATCCATTGTGATAAATGCTGTCAATAAAGCAGCAGCCTTGTCCTCTCCCCTTAGTTAACGCTCAGTTCTGCAGGACTGGGAGGACAAGATCTATGATGAAGCAGAGCTTTGTGACAAATGGTACAACCACTAGATACTGTACATCAAGATCCCAAACTTTTTACTATCGTGGCACCCAAGGGCGTATGTTTCATTTCAACATTTGGGGTGCACTTATTAAGTGGGGAGTGTGGCAGTCCTCCTTCAAGACATTTCATTTCCTGCATTCTGGTGATTTTTTTATGCCACAAATTGTGTCTTTTCTCCAACAATTTATGTTAGAAATGTCTATGTAAAGGAAAACTCAGTTAAGACACAAGGTAGTCTGACTTACAGGATGTAGACTGTTGGTATAAGCCTGTCACTGGGCTAGGGTTAGGGTTATGTTATCTGTGTGTTACTGTTACTTGAAACAACAATGACAGCCATGTTAGCAATCTATAAGCTGAAAATGGCAAGTTACCCCAACACTGTTTGGCAAATGCTAACAATGCCAACATTTGCCAAACAAATCTTGGCATTGTCCCATCTTCATAGCACTTTGGGAACCACTGTCGTGCATGCATGCTGTCATTTAGGTGAATCCTAATGTGTACAATTTCCTGTTCCTCCTATATTTCATGTCATTCTCATCCACAGCATTGGGAAAATAACGTGTTTTAATAGGTGCCTTCCCACTATTAATGTACAAGAAGGATTTGCATATTTTAAAAAACATACACAGATAACTCCTCCTTGTACAAGTTTGGTCACTGCACCAGGCCCCGTGCATCTCCCTCCCTTGAAGTCTTGAAGCTTCTCCATAATGGATGAGGAGCGCCAGAGGCTACTGAGCAGTGTGGGCGATGTGGTCTTGAGCCGACTTCAGGATGACTAACTCAGGTGCTGACAGGGCCGCTCTGTTCCTTCTGCACGACCGTCCTAATGAGCCCAGGAATGTTGTCCTTCGGTGACCCATATTTATGTGTACATATGTCTTCACACGGCCTTTCTGTAAACATGTTGGGGATTTGTGTATCCAACACCAAGCAGGTCATCTTCCTGTTATGCTAGGCGTGTTTGTTCTAGGTGAGATACACTTTCTATTTTTATCTATGCTAAAGACTATTTGGTAGTATTTTTGGTCTTACAGCTTGTAGTCATTGGCTGTCTTGCTCAAGGGCACTCAAGCAGGGCCAGTGTTTGCCATCCCGGGGGCTTGTAACCAGGTTGAGGGATGGTCTCCCAAGCCCACACTGCTTAGCTCAATTCAGCCTCATTGATCTCTCTGTCTGCCAGCTCCCTGCAGGCTAACATTTATCAGTTAATTGGGCTTAAAGCCGCTCCTGTTGGCGGCGGCGCATTCTGGCGACAGCTCAATACAGCCCGAGCCACTGCCTACGACGCTGCGAGGGTCTGAAACAAAGGCCAGTTCCCCTTCATCGACTCTTGCACTTGGAAAAAACTTTTGATCTTAGCCTGTGACTGTAAAGAAGTTGTGACAGGAAAGCAAGACTCTGTGCAAAGCTGTTTAAGTCCAGAGATACTGAGTGTGGGCCGGACTTCAAACTGATCTCCTTTGTCAGTAAAAATGGACGCTTGAACGAGCTTAAAAGGCTGCTCACATCCCCTACAGTAAATGCATGTTTAGCATACGTGAAGCTGTTTAGCATTCAGAGCGTTCTCCCAGCTCCGACTGTGAATGGCAACCAGATTAAATTCACTTTATCTTGCAAAAATAGTCATTGTCACCGTTATTAGCCTGCTAGTGAAACAGTCACTGTATCATGTTATTCATAATAAGCTGGCGAGTGTATAGTGTGTGTGTGGCTCAGTGGTGACTGCATATAAATGGAGCTAACATTTCAGCCATGCTTACACTCTAATCGTGGCAACAGAGACGCAGGAGAAGCGTGGCTAATGCTAATCTACAAAAGGACACGGCTATCACTCCTAATATTGTTTGCTGCTGGTACAGAGGAGCTCACCAGAGATTTCATATCTTCTCCCCGTCACATTTGTCATGGCCACAACATGGTGTTACTTTTGAGCTGCTGTTTAAAAAGGATTATTTACATCAGTGAAGGTTGTCTCATGGCTTTGTAGCAGTATTGACCCTGAACGCCACATAAATATTCTGTCAGTGAGCCTCTTCCAGAGAGATCATCAGCAATTTCATAGCATCTGCGATGGTCAGTGGGCACTGGTGAGAATTCATTTGCTGAATGGATTCATCGATGATCAATTTGTCGGGGGGGTGTTTGTGGACCATGCCGGCCCCTCCGGAGCTCAGATTGTGTTCGCAGTTGGCAGAGATACTACTTTGTTGCCAAGGAGACGGCTCACGCTTGCGGGCGGGGGCATCAGATATGACAAGAGAAAAACAAATACAAATGAAATCACTGAGAATCATCCTCGTACCAAATGGGCCCTTGAGAAATGTTTTGAACAGCCATATGAGTACTTAAGCTGTCGGTGTGGATCAGCAGAAAAGTGTATTTACAGGACATGAACATTTACTTGTCTATATCATTCACTACACCTGGAAAAACTTCAAATTTACCCCTTCAAGTAAGTAATCCGCTCTTGTGCCTTACTATATCTCTGCTCAGTAGTTAACCTGCCACTCACGATTTTCCTAAAGAGTTACTTTTTTGTCAAACAATTTGTGCATCCTAGGTGTCATTGTACAGTGTGGTGTTAACTGCAATCCACTGTATTTTCCTTTCCTCACATAAAATCCAGTAATTCTGTTCACTCGACCCTGAAAAATGAATAAAAAAATCAATGACATTGATTGGGCCACCCCTAATTACAAGAGAGGGCCATTGTCCAACTCCTATCGCCTCCTACAACCTGCTGGCTAATACATCTAGAAATCACCTGTCATCAGAGTTGACTCTATGAGGACATGGAACAACTACTACAGCATCCAACATCCAACATCTCTACGCTTTTCAGTCCTCCGTCCTATAACCCTGACCCCTCAGCTCGCCTGTAGACTCGCCTTCAGATGAGCTGTGATGTTTAACCTGTGATGGTATAGGGCTTATGGGATATGGTGTTTGTTAATGGCAACTAAACTAAAAATTTTGAACTAGAATGGAAGTCAGTAGAGTGCATCCCTCCTCCACTTTGGTGACTTTGATTTGTTACGTGGTTGTGATCAAGCTAAAACAGGCTGTTCAGTTGCTAAGTCACCATTTTCCTTCAGCATACTCTTTCTCTATCAAAGCCTCCATGTCAGTATAAATATTTTGACAAACAAGACGTCTTGTTTACTTGAGCTGAACAGAATTACTGTAAAGCATCTTAAATCCCTGTTGGACCTCTCCTTAAAGCGTGCTGGGTAACAGAAGCGAGTACGCCTCGGACAGCCATAACACAGCGCTAGTTCCTGTAAATCATAATGCACTAGATGACATAAAAAAAGATATGAGCAGCCTTTGCTTTACGGCGACATAAAATCTGATGAGTCTGTCCGAGGCAAAAACAGCCATGCTGAGGGCTTTGGGTTTTTAGAGCCATCAGGCGAGGCCAATTCTGTGCAAACCACTCATCACTACGCACTGATGAAAAACAAGATTTAACACAGCTAACGGCTTTACAGTCCCAGAAATCATGTGCAGTATGCGTGGGCAGTATTTTAATTTAGATTGTATGGAGTGCATCTATACATTAACTGTATAATTTGCAAAGAGCGATTGGTTTTCATGTTCCAGTCATTGAAGGACTCAAGTGTGCTGTAGTTCTGGAGTGCACTTCCTCATGAAAGCCTGGTTAAGTCTTGAGTGTTGCTTTCCTTTAGTTCTCGACAAATAGCGAAGCCATGAAAGCACTGATTGGAACAAACTTGCTGGGAAAGTGGTCGTCGTGGACCACTTGGTTCTCTCACTGCAGTTCATCCACTCAGCTTCGCCTCCATTCTCTTTCTCTTGACCTTGCCACTGCTGATTTACTCAACTTTTAAATTTTAAGGATTTGCTGCAGTTGGGTTATACAGTATGTTATCAGAAAGTGATCTCTTATGAGAGTTAGGACTGAAACGTATTGAAGGACGGTGGTTCCCCTACCTTTTTATGCTTATTATCTCTCGATACAAGCCAGGTCTGCAAGTGGTATCTTCTTCCTTCACCTTTACTTTACCGAACTTGAGGATACATTTGAAGTACTTTTACTTGAGTTGAGTATTTTCTTTTTGTGTCAGTTTATATTTCTACTCATATTGCACTTTCTACTCCAATACAATCATTTCACAGCTGTTGTTACTTTAGAAATTAACTTGTAAAGCACTTTGAATTGCCTTGTGTCTGAAATTTTAAATTTTGAATACACTCGCCTTGCCTTTAAAACGGATTTAAATACTCCCTCCACCACTGTAAAAAACATCAAAATGTGGCACGTACAGGTAAAACCATACAGTAATTCATGAGAAAACGAGGAAGATTAGAAAAGTCTGACAAAATAAATATAAATTACTATACTATATTTAATAGTATGTAGCAGAATTGTAAAAAGATAATAACCTCCTGTAACTAAATAATGTCCGAGGGTTTGGAGCAATATTGTATATTATATATTCCCTATATATGTTACTTTTCACGCTTCTTTCAAATAAAGTAATTACTTAGAGATTTCTTGCTTAATTATACTTACTATCTAAGTATACTTATATTATGTTTAAGGATGACACATTTATTATGCACTCTGATTATCTGAGTCGTCTGTCTGCCAGACCCCATCAAGGTTTTGGTGAAACTTTACTTATATGGAGAAAAGGTAAGCAGTGATAAGATTTAACTACTTCTAGTGCTAATGCTAATTCATCACTTTTTCAGGGTCTTTTCTTGGTATCGACCGCTGTGTTACTTGGTTTAATCTTGGTCTCAGACAAGGCATCTCTGGAATTTATTTCACGAGTAAAGTTTTTTTTAGGCATACTTTACTTAATGATGGTTCCTATGGGCAGACAAGAGTAATCAAGAAACCTGATACTTTCCCAATAAACTTGGAAAAAGTGTTGAATCAGATGGTTGAGTTGATTTAGCTCCTTCATGTTTGTACACCCCCCACACATAAATTCAAGTCTGCAATGACTTGGTTATGTTATCAAGACATTTCTCATGGTACTCTTCACCAAAAGTGAATAAAGAGGAAGATTCATGTGTCTTCTGTGGATGTTTTAATGCGAGTTAGCATCAGATTGATTTTAGGAGTGCCTGTGGTTTGCGTGTCCCAAGTGTATTATGCACTCTGGAACTCGCACTGGTTTTGGTCTCAGCTCTTCAAAGTCTTGGTCATGACTCGATACACTTTGTCTTGGTCATGACTCGGTGACGATGCTTAAAAGATAAAACCGCATTAGCAGATATCTAAGATGTACACTGAATAATAATGCCGCAAATGCTATTTGTGTAAAAACAGACACGGTGTTTAAATATGAATCAGTCTGCATTTGCAGTAATTGTTGTAGTGCCTTAATGTAGCCGCTCCCCTAGAATGACTTTGATTTGTCTGCCTCAGTTGCCGTACGTGTCACTTACAGGAATTGTAATCGCTTTAATAAGTTGCATGTGCGCCGGGGAAGAATGAGCTGATTAAGCTACCATCGAGTCCCGACTGTTGCATGGAAACCATCTCCCTCTCTCTCTCCCTCTCTCTCGTTCATCACAAGACCCCAGTTGTTCTTCTCCCAGGAAACACAGCCAGACTCACACAGAGATCCGTTCTGAGCACTTGTACTGCAAAAACAAAAAATGCATGCT
Source organism: Pagrus major (assembly GCF_040436345.1). NCBI lineage: Eukaryota > Metazoa > Chordata > Actinopteri > Spariformes > Sparidae > Pagrus > Pagrus major. The sequence goes on from NC_133238.1 coordinate 21,260,901, forward strand.
AATTGTGTCAAATTCACCAGCCAACCGAGGAGAAATGTTATGATTAGACTTTACAGGCTGTGCTGCCATAACACCAATGTTTGTGTATGTCTCCTACAGTTTTGCTGGGGGTTAAAAAACACTTCACACTTACCAGTTAATGCCTCGGCCCACCCGTGTACACACACACACAGCGGCTGTATACACATGCTCTGATCCCCACACAGTCTACCAGAATTTTCCAACACTTCCACTTTCTTTGGGATTGCTGGCGTGAAGCAAAAACATAAATCAATAACACATCTATGCTGCTCTGGGAGAGAGGGGTGTTGCCGACTGCGACCGTTTTTAACCACAGAGCGAAGACAGCATTGGTCTCTTCGCCTTCCGCTGGCGAGAGGCTGCAGTGTTTGTCCTCTTTGGCGAAACGATTTTTTTTTTTGATCAGTCAAGCAAGAGGAGCCTCTGATCAGTGTTCGCTTGTTATGCTGCTTTCAAGTGCTCCTGCACACATCTTTGAATGAATATTAGACCTGAGCAGTGGTGAACACATGACCCAGCAACGCGTCCTTCTCTACCTATTTCTTGTCTTCCGTCTTATGGGATTATGTTAGAGGAGGAGTGAAAGGAGTGATGTGGTATATATGGCACAGTCCTGTAAACTGAAGCCACGGCCATCTTTGCTTGGTGTCCCAGGAGGTTTTAATCTGTACTGAATACACACAAGGACACACATGGCAGCTGAAAGCTGGTATAAACCCACCACAGGTGAAATGCTGGGATAGCACCTGTTTCTATGTCTGCAGGCTGATGTCGCTTTTCAAGGTGTCTGATTGATTTTTCTGCTTGAGGCTAACAGCAATCACAGTTCCAGAGAACGTACAGTTCTGTTTGCTTCCATTTTGTCATAGAAGTCACCGACTGGAATTTCTATGGTTTGGTGCAACCAGGTGCGGGGGGAAAGAAACAACCACATAAGTAGACCTACATTAAATAGGAGAGTTCGCATCACAATCAGTGCAGAGAGTGTCTGTCTCTCTCTCCTGTTGATTGACAGCGAGGGCAGATTGTCCACTAGTTCACCAGATATACCTAGGCAGCCAGCCCACATAAAGTCTATGTGTGGGAAACACCGGTTTCCCTTTAAACGGGCTCTGTGGAACTTCTGTGTTGTGCTGGAAGTAGCTTATGTTAGCGGACTCCATTTCTAAATTAGCATTCGTTGCTCTCTGTTAGCAGAGTGGAGGGAGGCACTGAGGCGAAGCACTCGAGAACGTGGATAAAGTCGCATCCTTTGGACTGACGCGGAAAATCCGATCTGGGTCCCTCACAAAGAAATCCACAGTCTAGCAGCATTAAACAACTTGAACTAATCATCCACAGGCTTGAATAGGCAGCCTAGAGGGACGGGAAGGTCTCATTTTTCACGTCACATGACAGTCTACTCACATATGGCCAATAAAGAAGTGATTAATATATTTACATTTCAACAGTTTGTTACATAGAGTCCCTATGGGCTAAGGTGGATTAAATATGCAAAGATCATCTTTAACCCTCTATGGTACACATTATGATGCAAGTTAGGAAAAAAATGTTTGGAGTGTTTTTATGTCTTAAAATAGACTAAATAAACATAATCTAAAGAAATTTTATAATTTTTTATTTTTTTGGAAGTTTTTGGGGTTCGTTGCCTGTAGGCAACATTGTACCATAATGGTGCATAAATAAATTTAAAAAAAAAAAGAGTTTTATTTTCAATTTGAACATCATTTATTTCATTAACATGTGTAAAATATTAAAAAACTTAAACGTAAACGTAAAAGCACCATAAAAATAACTCTTTTAAATGGTTTCTGGTCTAAATGTTGCCTGTAGGCATTGTGGAACAACCCATTTGAATGAATGCCCCTCACTGCTTGTGGTACTGCACAAAGCAGTTTTCTGTACTTGCGCTCTCACTGCCCTCATCCTCATCCTGATTCTCGCTCTCATCCTCCTCATCCTCCTCATCAGTCTCAAGTTCTCCTGGCAAGTATTCTTGCAGCTCATCTTCATTGTTACTTAATTCACATTCATCCTCACTATGCTCAAGTGGAAGAGCGATTTCTACCCTCTTCTTCCTCAAAGGGGCATAGAACAACGCTGAATTCATTCTGTAAATGGAGGAAAATATAACAAATAATAATAATAATAATAATAATAAATAATACAATATAAAGATTATGATGAATGGCATGCTTTTGAATATTATATATACCTAAACACACACTACCAACATTTCATGCTGTCATGGTGATTCCATAATGGTTCACTGTTGCCTCAAGGCAACATAGGCAATTTTCCATAATGGTACGTTGTTGCCTCAAGGCAACAGTTGCATTTTAACAAGTTTCCACTATCTAATGAGCAATTAAATTGCATTTAACTATAAAAAAATTAAAGTTTACTCATCTATGAGTGTGCATATATTTTTTTCGCGATGGAAAAGGGCCAGAAAATTATGTTTTCAGACACTTTTTAAGGAGCAAAATGGCAAAGCTGTTTTCTTTGAAAAAGTCTGGGAAAAGGGGTTTCAAGATGGCTTCCTGAAGGTCATGTGACAAATTAAAGCATTGTTATTGGTTCCTTATGGTCTTTTTTAAAGTATTGCATCATTCAAAGGGATGTATTGTGGAGATGTGACAGGCCAAAAATGGGTTCGTTGCCTGAGGGCAACACGGTACCATAGAGGGTTAACAAGAAGAAACATGCTTTGTAAGAAACGCAGTTTGATTTTGAAGGTGAGACCATTTTGAATTCAATGCTATTTGGTAATAAAAAGTTTTTTAACAGGAGAGCGCATACCATGATACCACCAATACGGTGTCATGGTCAAGAAAGCAGCAGTACTTTGAAGACAGAAAACCTTTAAAACTGATAGAATATCAACACAGTGATGAAATATAACACAATAGGAATAGTAAAAACACGCAATATACCAGTGTAAGAAATGTGATTTGCAATAAAATCTGCAAGACATAAACTATGAGCATATACGCTTTATGCCATATAAACAAAATTTCATCCGGATAAGATTCAGATTACTGTAACTAGAGCTACAAACAAAAACAATAAGTAAATGCAGATATTATAATACCAATGCTCACTTTGAGTAATCATAGTTATCAAACAGCATGGCATGTTTCTTATAAAAATGCAATATGTACAGTAAAACTACTACTTTTTATGTACTTTTAGAGAAACTTCCACTTTGATTGTTCATTCACTTTCCTTAGCAGCTGAGCTCAGTGAGTGAGCAATACAACTATGTCTCCTGGGTCCGATGTGCCACTGATAACACAAACCACAGGTCTTAACAACTTGCAAAGACAGATGTTTCTAATGTGACGTGGATACAAAAAAACTGTGGATTTAAGAGATTTCTTACAGAAACAGAGCGCTGCTGTCCGCCGGGAGCAGATACTAAAAGTCAGGGAGGATTGTCAGGGCATTAGTGAGGTATCAGTGGCCAAACACACTCGAGCGCTGTCTCCTCCTCTTCCCCTCCTCTCTTTATTTTCCTTGCAGTGGCAGCGCCTCGCCCCTCCTCTCCCGTCCTCCGCTCTCTCTGTCACTCTTCTCTTTCTGCTAGGATTAGCCGGTATATCTACCAGGGAGATTGGGCCAATGGATTCCCAACCACATCACATGGGCTTACAGTGGGAAAACAAGCATTAAGAGCGGGGGGGATTACGGATAAAACGCTGCTAAAGAGCACTGTGGGCACATAAATGTGTGTGCACGTTTGTGTACGCAATTGTGTGCAAGAGAATGAGACAGAACACAAGCGAGCTGCGTGAATAGGCAGAGGTTGCAAAGGGAGGGGAATTGTGAAGTGCTCTATTGTTGAGGAGTACCTAAAGGAGGCCTCTAGATGACAAACCTCTTGTACATCCTTTGATTCCCACACACCTAAGGATCAGCAGCAGAGACCTGTAGGACTGAGCTGGAAACAAAACCAAGCAGGAGGAAGTCTTATTTTTACCTGTCGCCACTCTTGACGGCGCACACTCCTCTCTTTTGTCAATGCCTCTTTTTTGCCGCCGACTCTTCACCCACATTCTCCCCTCTCTTCTCATTCTCCATTACTCTCGCTACCTGCCTCCCCTTCCTTTTCTCTGTCACAAAGCCTGCAGATGATCTTCATTTCACAAGCAAGGTGTAGGTGGAAGTATTCTACCCAGAGCGGTGCTTCTGTGAAATCTGTGCCGATGCAGAAGTCGTGTGTTTCCCTTCCCCTTCAGGGTTTATGTAGACTTTTCAAATATCTGCTCCACCGATGACGACTGTGGGAATCAAATTTTTTTTTAGATTCAGACATCAATGTCAGGAATTCAGATGAGGGGTGATTGTCTTCACCTGTGTCATTGGGATTCGTCGGGACTAGAACATGTCAAGAATTTAGATGAGGGGCGATTCTCTGCCTAATATGTTGTCAGGAAGGCAGATTAGCTGACAGTCATTGCCTTGTAAAACATTAAAGGGTCATTGCCCTGGGGAAGGCATGATCAACACCTGTCATGAGGTCTGATTTGTTGTCTTGTTGTTTATAAGTGAAGACAATCGGAAGGTCTAGAGAGAACATTCTTGATGGGTCTTCCCTCTATGCTGCGAGTATAAAAGAGATCGGATTCATCACACCTAGTCTTTAATTCTTCAGAAAATTCTCAAACTCCAACAAGAGAGAGTTAGAATTTCCCTTACACATCCCAACTAGCAACTGAGAAAGTCAAAGAAAAAGGGCTAGGCTTTAAAGATACAATAATTACTTTGAGGAAAAGAGATGACGTATTGATTCTGAATTAGGACTTTCAAAATGAGGCACCATTCTGGTGAGAAAAGGCGCGACTGGAAAGCTGTTTTGCCTTCCAGATGATTTTGTTTGTTTGACACCATCATAAATTACTTGCTAGACAGAACAATACGGCGCACATTGCCGAACTCACATGAACTGAATGACTGAGGCCACAGAAAACAACCATAATGAATTCTCTGTCGGCAGTGCTGCAGAACTATCCTTGTCAGTGCACAGGGTAATTACATCTCATGACGGTCTGTCTACAAATAAAGGATTAGCTCTCAATAGTGATACAGTGCCAGTTCTTTCACTGTTCAACCTTGGAAGAGAATGGGGGGGCAGGCTGAATGGCTTCTTTGTCTCTCAGTCAAGGAAATGTAGAGATGTAGTTATCATGGTCATCTAACAAGACATGAATGGCCTGAGGCGACAAGTGGCTCTAATCAAGTTTTTGTTCAGATTTTTGCACATAAAAGGTAAAAAGAACTTAAACTAGCCTACTGATTAGAAATGTCATGATATGATACAGTTTGTGATTGCAGTCATTGTTTGATAAAATGGTGATTTAAGTGAAAGAGCTGTGCAGCCAGGGACATTATCATTAGAACAAAGAGTCACACTGATGAAATAAAACCACATTTTCATCCAAATTTTTCTTTGACATTTGTCCTGCAGTAACCATTCAATGTATTTACATCCAGCATGTATCTCTATGTTAAGGCAAATCCTCCAGACCAAACTTGCCTTGCCTTGAGGTTTTAAGTATGATGATGACACGCTCCTATTTAACCGCCCATTTTTGCTCCATGGTCCAATAACAACTGAGTAAGCTTGGTACCAAGAAGAACCTCTGTCAGCTTTACTGTTTGACTTTATGATTTTATAGCTAACTAGCTAGCTAATGTGTAATGGTTAGCTTCCATTACATCAAGAGGAGAAGCCTAATGTCAGATCACCAACAACATCCAGGTTGGCCTGCTTCACCTCCTTATTTTTGTGGAAACGTTAAAAAGATGACATGAATTATCGTTAGCCAGAAAAGATCAAGGCCTGCCATCGCGAACCGTAGCCCTTGTGTCTGCTTCTTGAAGCTGACTCACAGAAATTAACAACCACGGCTAAACTGTCCCAGTGTTGCCATGTTTCTTATTGTCAAACTTGTCCGACCTAGCAGGGTGCAGAACTTTGAATCAGTCGATTGCAGAATTTTGTAGAATAAAATATATTTACTCAAAGCAAATCTCTGTACAACAGCCCCAATGGCTTGCTTTAACTAGAAACAAACAAAAGAGATCTTGATCATAAGCAAATAAACTGTTAAATGAGTGCCATCAAAAATGTTTGCACCCCGCTGCATTTAATATAGGAGTAGTCAAGGGGCAACACGAGAGAAAAGTCAGCCATTCCCGTACTGGATTCAGACTGCCTACCTAAGTACGAGGGATTCATATGAAAACAGTGCATACATGTAGTGCATATGGATATCAAAAAAGCATCTTTCAAAACATTTATTTTTCAGGAGGAAATAAACTGGGTATTCACCACATAAATCACAACAAATTTGACCAGAACTGAACATTTACTACACTCTAGTAAAGGGAGGTCACACAGCCTGATCTTACTTTGCTTTACTAATTATCCCGGTGTCAGAATGTTGAATGCCAGGAGCTTTCTCTTGCTGACTGAAAATCTTTGTGCTCTGTAGCAGCAGCTGCAGCACACACCTCTGAAAATGACGGAAAGATTGTGCTCTCACAATCAGCCTCGCAGCAAGGACAGAGAACTTAAGATGTGTAACCCCCAAATGCCACAACAAGAGGACGCCCACCTGGAACTGGAGAAAGCGGAGGGCAATTTTCACTTATTCTCCAAGGGTTCATTCCTCATCCCTGAGCTGCACTCAAATGACTCAGAGGATGAGAGGAAGGACACCTGGAGCAGCAGGCGGTCCGATCGATACCCACCAGGCTTTCGCAATCCAAGGGGTCAGCATGTTGAGCGGTTGATTGGTGGAAAGCCCAAAATAACTTGCAGCCTGTCACGGGATGTGTGACCCTGTCATTGACACAGCACTTGGCTAGATTGGAGCAACATCAACACGTACAGATGCCAGAGTGGAGCAATGTTAGATGTTGAGCTCCTCCTCAGTCTTTTTGAGTTTTATCCATTTTACCTTCTGATTTTAAACTGACATGCTCTGCTCTGGTTGGTATACAGGGCTTGTTTAAATTGCTGTGAAATTGTTATCTGTTTTTGTCCCTCCTGCTGAGAGGAAAATACATACCGCTATTACACCTCTGTGTAAACCCGCTGTGATATAGGCCCTAGAGCTTACAAGTTGATGCACTTCTAAGAATGGAAGAATCTCAGTGTCCTTGAAGCACTGTAACATGAAAAGAATTGAATGGATCATTATTCAAATGTGCCACCTAATGCTGCTCTAAAATGACTCATTGTAATTTTAAAAGGGGCATTAGTGGTGACATAGCCGCAGATAATTGAATACTTCTGCCTTGTCAAAAATGTCTGCTTTTGTTGCCACTAGAATGGCCAGAAATTATCCTAATATTTCATCAAAATTATCTGATTTTGTTGCCGCCATCATGGTTAGGAATTATCCCGATGTCTCGTCAATAATATCTGGTTTTGTTTCCACTAACAGTAACTGGAAATTGTCTTGAATATCCAGAGGTTTCACACCCCACATACAGTATATGGGGTATTTTAGCATCTTTCAGCTCATTGTTTTGGTTTTGCAGCACGTTTACAGTTTGTTTCACTCTCATGGCTCTAATCACCGTGTTTTCAGGCAGCTCTTTTCATTGAAAACCACTGTATACTACATTCACAGCACCAAAGAGGAGATAGATAAAGGTACTGACTAACTTAAGCCGTCACCATCTTGGCTTTTTGGAGCCATGAAGTGAACAGATTTGGATGAAATGGTGGAGAAGTGGAGGATATCCCAATTGGATCTGCCTGAGCAATCATGAAGTAGCCATGCCAAAAAGAATACCCTGCTTCATTGTCGATTATACTCTTTATGGGACTTGAAACTAGTGATTGAGACCACTTGTTGGGAATCTGTTTCCTGAGGTAGTAAATCAAGTGAAAAATTGTCATTTATTCATAAGCTTACATACAAACAGTTCATATTTTATAAAGTTTAGGATTTGTGGTTGGTCGCGCTTCCCCAAAGTGTCCAAAAAAATCAGTGAATGTAGCTTTAATGAAACTTTCTGTAGTTTGTGGTAGAAACATGGTCGACAAAAAGACAAATGATAACACTAAACTTAACCTTAAACATGATTAAAGAATTCCTTCCAGCTCAAGTCTTGTTCTACACATTCATTCAGCAAATGAACACTGACATGCAGCAGCACCCTATGCATGACTAGTGGTTTTTATCCTGAGCCAACGAGACATAAAATTGCTAAATAGCCCCTCCACATAGAGGGCATCTCACCTAGCTGTTTATGAAGCGGTCATGAAACGACCATCCTTAACAACCCTCGTCCTCCATCCATCCTACCGTCCTTAACACCTTAAATAAATCCCCTGTCCATCTCAGATGACAAGATAAATGCCATCTACCTCCGAACCTGACAGAGAAACCTGTCCACCTCAGGGGAGCAGGCATTCACTTGCCTAAAGGCGAGATAAGGATAAGTGATGGTTTGTGAACCAACAGAAGCTCTTAAAGATAGAGTTAAGCTTTTCAGAAATAAGCTTCAGACACCGTGAGGGAATTTGTGTCCCCAGATGAAGGGCAGTTATCATTACAAGTGTTTATGATAGCAGCTGATAAAGCTATGCTTAGCTGAGTATGCTGGGGGATTATTTTACATTTATCTGCATGTAATTATTTTTGAATTTACGAGGACAAACACAGCCTCCCTGTGCTGGAGTGTGGCCAAAAAAGACAAGACAATCCACCCGAAAATCGATTTCTGGTTTCTGCTGCATCTCTTTACTTTGTTAAAGTTACTGCTTTACACTGTTAATACAAACTCAACACTTCCTGAATCGGTTTCAAATTAAAAGCCCTCAAGCGTTTCAGTGGACAGAAACCCTTCAGTTCTTAACAAGGCTTTTATTGTGAAACATTTGCAGGTATGTACTGTGGAAAACTCATTGACTTGCAAGATTCATGTATGTGGGCTCCAATTTGATTTTGCTGAAGTCTTAGAATAAGTAATGTTAAGTTGAATCATTGTGAGAAATAAAAACACGATGTGTCACAGTTGCCCTGATGGACTGTACTGCTACTGTCAGTCATTGGCTTTTATTATGTTCCTCTTGGGAGCGGCTGAGTCAATGGCGACAACTGGTCGTCAAATTTGGTATTACTGGTCTGATCAGGTATTAAGCCTCATATCAAACATTTTACATCCTGAGCTGTCAGAAGCACGATCCTCTCGTCCATGAAGTGCAAGAAATGCAAGTTTCCTTCTGCCCGGTAAAGCGTTTAGCTGGTGTCAGTCCCTCAAAATGACAGCAATAACATCTCTGTGGGGAAATCCACTGTAGAAAAGCTGAAGAGAACAATTTCCCCCATCCAAAGAAGCCTCAATAGGCCAGAATGCAATACAGGAGGCGTGATTTGTTTTGGAAGAGGGGTGCAACTCTTCAGCAAAGGGGCTTTCTTTCTCTTGGGCTTCATGTGACAATTTCAGGCATGTCATCCAGCAGCATTGGAGGCTTTCAGGCTTTCAGGGAAATGTAGGAAATCACATATTCTTGCAGAGGCGGATAATCACAAAACCACTTCTTGGGTGCATCTATGATTGCAAATGATTTATTACAGCATAAGATTATATAAGGGTGGATTTTAACTTGTGCTAAGAAATGACACATTTGTAAAGATGGCTACTGACAATTTCTTGTTCACTCTCCCTGCAGTCCTGCCTTGCGGTTTTCTTTAATTCACTGCCTCTGAAACCACCACACAGATATATTTTCTCAGGGGTCTGTCTTTGTGCTTTTGCTGAAAGAACGTCAGACATGATTAGAAAGCCACTGCTTTTCAGCTCTCAAATTTGTGCTGATTTCTCCTCTCTCCAGGACACCAGGTAGTCATTTGAGCTTGCAGATGTGATATCAATATTGCCTCTCTTTTATGAATCTGAGCCTCATACTGGGCAGTTAAACACTCTGACTGTGAGAGAAAAGTGTCATTTTCAATCAGGATCGGAGAGTCGTGCAACACCTGTTCAAAATCTCCCCGAACTGTAATGAAGCGCAATTAAGTGTGTCAAATACGGGAGGACTAACGCGACACGCTAACGGCAGATGTGGAAAGGATGTTAGGATGAGTCATGTGGGAACGCTCTGTGTTAGCTTTGGAGAAGATTAGGTGAAGGGCTGGTCAACTGTAAACGTTTCATGGTCGTGCCGTGTGTCCCGTCAGCTCCTGAAGCAGATGTGACGGTCACCGGCAGCGGTCGTCACAGACGACGAAGGAAGCAGATTGTCGGGGAAAGCCATCGTGACAAGGTTGTGTATTCGTTGTGCACAAACACAGGCCTCATTAGGCATGGCGAAAAAAGTATATTGACCTCTTTGTATAAACGCACACAGATCGCTCTGCAGTATCTAACCATGCAGGTTGATTACACTTATGAAAACTTTTTGCAAACTCTACTGTCGAACTGGCTGATTGTTTGATCTGACTCCAGTCTGTATATTCGAAACGCTGTTCTTATTATCTGGTTTGGGGTTAGGCACTTAAACCACTTGGTTAGGTTAGGGCCCAGGGTTAGGGTGAGGGCTGTGGCTAGGGGTCAGGATTAGGGGTCAAGGCTAGGGTTAGGGTGGGGGGTCAGGGTCTTGGACTCAAGGATGAACTGATTAGATTTTGGTGATCAAAGACAGCACAAAGTGGTTGTTCTCAATCTTTAATGGATTTACCAACAATGCTAATAATCTTGTTTTATCATGCAAAATGAGAAACATTTACTGGTTCAAACCTCTCAAAAGTGGTCAAAAGTGAGGGTTGGCTGGTTCTCTGTGTTTTATATCATTGTAAATTAAAATGTATTTGGGTTTTGGACGGTCAAATGTGCCAGAAACCTGTTAAAAAATATTACCTTGGCCTCTGAGAAATCACGATTTCGGATGAAACGTTTTGTCAGCTCATCCAAAAAAAATTACTTGTAGTTGCAAAAACTTTCTCCCTCTGTGGGTGTTCAATTTGACCTTGGCGTGGGGGCCATGTTGGCGCAGCACGGCCGCTTACTTAGGCAGCACAAAGTTGGGCACAGAGGAAGCAGTTTGGTCGGCAGGTGTAGGCAGGGCGCCAGGACGGAGCCTCTTTGATATTCACAGCTCATGAGGGAGAGGTTGATGTTGGAAGATGGGCAGGGGATGGGCAGGGAAATGAAGACAGAGAGGGCGAGGGGAGAGAAGGAAGGAGACGGAGATCTGCTGTGGTTCGGTTTGACAGCGTCACCGCCTGTGGTGGAAAGGGGGAAGGGAAGATGGGGTAAAGAGGGGGAGAAATGATGTTCACTGACCTGTTTCTAATATTATCTCTGGCTCCCGTTTCTCCTGCGTTCGTCCCTCACGTCTTTTGTTTAATTTCCCCTCCTGCGTCATTTATTGCCAGCTATTTGCTCCTGTTTGCTTTCTGTCATCGTCTGTCGTTTCATTTCCCTCATTTTTATTTGTGCTGCATTCCTCTGTTTGTTGTCAGGATGTGGTAATTCATTTTTTACTGGCTCTCCCTTTTCCCTCTCCCTCCTGTCATTTTTTTCCCCCTCCATCTCCTGCCCCGGCCCTGCTTTATTACTCCAGAACAATGCCCTCCCACACTCCAGGGGCTAGTTGTCCTTTATGTGCATGTGGGCTATGGATCACTCCCTCTCTCCTTTAACCTTCAAATACCTGTTAGCAATGCAAAGTCACCAGGTCTCCCCGCTGTGACTGACCTAGTATGTAAAACCCCTTTTAGATGGCATGTTAGGCTATTAAAAAATCCCAAATTTCCAGATGAAAGTGGCTCGGATTAAAAGCTAGGAGTGGGTCCAATCATGTTCCTCTCTGCCTCTCAATGTTGAATCCCCTCCCATGTGTCCTGCCTTGCTCCACATTCGGTGATCTGATATGAATTTTTGTGTAAACACCGCAGAGATAGCAGACGAGAAGTGAGCTATTTTAGATTCTGTAAATAGAGAGGGATGGGGAGGCAGGAGAGGGCTCATTAGCCATGAATCAGTGACATCTCTGACATTCTGAAAATGTATTTTTCTTCGCTTGGCTCTTGTCGTGGTGTCGGGATGAAAGTATATATTTGATGTCAAATGGAAAATGGCATGTTAGCATTTTCAATTTTTATCCAGCGAGTGTGACATGATCGCAGCGAAGCAAAGGGTAGCTCTCGTTCTGGAGTCTGAAACAATGCAAGCCAGCAGTTTTTTAAGAGTCACCAAAGGTCCTGTGTAGTAACTTCCTCCCCCGTAACTTGGCAGCGACCTGATGGAAGAAATACAACGCTGTAAAATACAGCAGTAAATGCTGTAAAACGTCCAGGTGTTGCTTTAATTTCGCCCAGGAAGCTGGAAGTGAAAGCAAAGCGAGCAAGCAGTGGGTGATGGGGAGTTTTACACAGGGACCGATTTAAGAGGCCGGTGCCAAATAAACACAGACAGAAGGCAGAAAGGAGCGAAATGAGGAGAGACAGCAGCACTGATAGAGGATGTTTTGCATGTGTGTGTGTTCGCCTGCAGCTCTCTCATTAAGGACATCTCTCTTTCCAACACTAACCCCTCCTGTGGTTGGATGCACACACACAAGCAAAGAGAACCCAAACCTGATAGATGCTCGTCGACTAATTCTGCCACATTAGCTATCAATGCTTCAGATCTTCCCCCTTGCGTCTCTTTATTTCAAGTTCCAGCGCTAGGAAGCTAATTAATGGACTCCGTGTCTCCTCTTCAGAGGCCATTACATTCACTGCTTATTACTATTCAAGCTGGCCCGTCCTCTGAAATACAACTTCCATTATGACTTCATGCTTTCACGATAATCAAAATACGCTGTAATTATGAGTCTATGGTTTTGAGATATCTATAAGCCCCGCACAGCCGATGCAGCAGCGCCTCAGTATTCATGCAGCGAGCGAACTCTTCTCTGCATGCTGATGCGCGAGCCTCCGGGTTTCGCCGCCTTGCCACGTCGCTGTTTATCAAAACACGCAACAGGGAAACCTGCTGAAGGGACGTGGAATATGTCGCAAGGGGAGGATTTGAATTGGGGTCAGACCTATGGACGGGTTCCTAAAGAGCCACAGAAAGATGGTAGTATGGGGGGGGGGAATATAACAGCAAATGTCAATAAATCCATCAAACTAAATGCCAGGCCCATGCTAAGGAAATGTCATTGGCTGTTTATAATGGGGCCGCTATCCAGGGGAGTGAAGCTGCTGCACGTGCACACCTACTTAGAAAAGCACAGAGCATGCAGGGACACGCTGAGGTGGAAACAGGCCCAAGAGATGGCAGTTCAGGAGGAGAGCGCAGCTGGTGATGTGTGGAGCATACAGAGGGGTAAAGAAACAGATGCAGATGCCAGTTAAGCAGCTAACATCCTGCTACACCTGTCGAGCTCGGTGGCAGGTTTACCTCTCAGAATGGATGGCGATTGCTGAAACTGTGAGCCCTCGACTTGCAACAAAAGTAGACTAAAGCAGCTCCTCGTTTTTATTTGGAAACTGTCAATTTGATTGGCTGTGTTTACTGTTTTGCAGACACAATTAGCAGGAGCTACCCTGCTAACTACACTATAAAAGTGACTTTACTTAAAAAATTGACGATACCATTTACCTCAAAATCTCAAAGTAAAGTAGACCAATATTTCTAAGTTGTTTAAACTTTTTTAGCTTGTACAACTTCAATTTAATCCACCTTACTTGATATGTCTGAGGTTATCAGTTTCCTGACTTTTTTAAAGTAAAGTCAACTTTTAAAACCTACAGCGTACCATTAACTACCATGTATGTTGGTGGCAAACTAGTAGCCGCATGATTAAATTGGTTTATTGTGATTTAAGTTAGCAGAGGGCTAAACGGTTAGCCGCAGAAGTCTCTGGTGTGCGCTCTTTCTGGGCCGCACAATGTGGAAGCTGTGTGGAAGATCCAGGTAATTTTACACACAGGAAGTCAAACTTTTTGGCTTCATGCACCATTTAGCAGCTCTCAGGAATGAATGGGGCTCTCTATCCAGATTTCCCTTAGTATATCCATGAAAGGGGATATTACACCACTTCACTACAACCAAATGAAATGCACTGTTACCTTGAATAAATCAGGGATTTCTCATGGTTTGAACATTTTTGGGGACATTTTTGGATAATGTAAGTGCACAACTCATTTTTATGACTTTAGCTAGATACAGCTAAGCTATTATTGGACATTTTGCATCGAGGTGTAAAGAGAAAAAGCGCTCTGTGAGTTCATCTATCCTGACGGTGCCGCTGACTGGCCCTGCACAGTGACCCAACACTTTATTAAAGCACTTCGTGTTGGTTTTCCTGTCATTTTGTCACCCATAAGCGACATGCTGGATGCTTCAGTGCTGCAGCCTCACTGCCCAAAGTACGCTATTGGATGTGTTTCATGTATCGAGTTGTCCCTTTCACACTTCACACCCCGTCGTTTGCAGTTCACACCTCCCTGTCCCTCTGCAATTCTATCGGTGTCACACTGCCTGAGCCCCTGCACAACACAACAGTTAACTGCTATGTCATTAGTTGGTATTACCTATCCTGTCTATAAACAAAAATGGGTAACACCACCCACACACATACGTAGACCCGGTGATAAAGAGGCTGCAATGAGAGGAATGTTTTTGTATGTGTGCGAACGTCAAAGCACCTGCGTCAGTGGCTTCTTTCACAAGATGCAAATTGGCATATAGCAGGTAGCCACATTAATATTCAAAAATGTGGGTGTGTGCGTAGGCGTGTGCACTTTTGAGTGTCTGCGTGGTGATTACCAGGAACGAATCCTTTGCCGAGATGCTCAAGTCCTGCTCCGTCACTGTCTTTGATGTGTACGCAGGTTGTCACAGCAGCCTCATTGTTCAATGTGAACGTGGATGAATGTTTACAGCGAATGCCGGGCTGCATTAGCGTGATGCGTGAGTTTGTATGTGCATGCGAGTAAGAGAAAGAGATGGAAGAATCGCAACTATCCTGACCATAGGCATGTACAGGACATTAAAAATCCCAAACCCTGCAGGAATTGAGGTCATTTAGCGCGCTGCAAGTGATACAGTGGGATATCAGCCCTTGAAGCTGCTTTGAAATTATAAAACATTCATGTGCGAGCATTGAGCCAGCAGCTATACAGTGCAACTGAGCTGGTGAGCAGCGCTTACATGTATCATCTATGACACTTCAGGGATTACGCACAAATAGACTGTTGAAGCATGTCAGCATCACTGTGTGGAGTTTTTCATGTGCTTCAGTGAACTGGCTGGTTTGTAATTTGGATAAACGCTGTTGTGATGGAGCCGTCTTTAGGGATACACTTAAAAATAATGGATTCTGACATTTTTTGCACGTAACGAGAAACAGTTTCTTTATCCGCAAAGAAATGGGATGTTTTGGAAAATAGGCTTGTTTGCCTTCTAGCCAGGAGACAGATGAGGTCAATACCACTCTATGGTCTGTCTGTTAAATATGTTTAGCTTAGCTTGGAAAGGGTGTAGGAGGAAAGTGTGAGGTTTTTGGGGAGATATATGTTATAAGTTATCTTATTTACAACAAGTGGGATGATTTCCATAACTGAATTAATGCTTACCATATATGTATTTTCCATATTCTATTCCATAGTTCAGATGGGGACATTTTGCACAATGGCTGCAGTGTTTGCAATTTTTTTGGATTGATTTCCATAAAATTAAGACTGTTTGTCCTGGATCTGTTGTCTAACCAGAATTATATTGGCCTTATTAGTATCAATGTGATAGCTGTGTTCTGACAACGCCATTTTTAGTCATCTGGCCTGCTAACAGCTGTTCGTTTCCCGTGTGAGAGTTATTTTGTCACATACATAAAGTAATGCAAATGAAACCACAATGTTTTCCTTAACCTAACCAAACTGCAAGCGTACAACAAAGGTCCAGTATGCCTGTCGCTGGTACCCTGCAACGATCATGTTGTTTAGGAAATGGTGATATATGTTATTTCTGGAGTCATTGGCAATCAAACTATTCAGGTGTTTAGGTATGAGGATGTGTTGTAAATGATCTGTTTTGCTCCAGACGCTGACAACAAGTGTCTTCTCCTGTTGCTAGGCAAAGCCAACAATAAACCAGTTAAGGCCGTCAGGAAGGCGACACTTATTAGAAATCAATTCTTGATGTGAATAAAGTGGGCGCTGATAAGGTCATCCCAGCCAGATGTTCTCCATGAGGCTTCCCAGGGCTGCTTTCTAACACTCAACGATTAGCAGCAAGTGTCAGTTTGGTTGTTGTGACAGAGTGCAAGCAGCTGACGCCCCGCTGTGCGTGCTGAGTGCCTGTTGTTCTCACTAAACCTACACATCTCTGGGGCAATCTATCTTAAAAAATAAAGGCTCTTTGGCGAATTCATACCCTGATTACATCTTGGAGAGACGAGCCGAGTCTGTGTTGTTTCCAAACAGCGACAAGCCGACTTAAAATGTCTCAAGGGTTCAGCTTCCCTTTGACACCGGGATCTGTGGACTGTGTAGTGCAGAGCGGGAGCCAGATAGAAGAGCAGCACAGTCAAAGGATTAACATTAGAGCTAGTGGCTAAAGCGGTGCCCACAGGTCAGATTAACAGAATGTAAAGCTCGCACCCCTTACACCGCACTTTGAAGTAGGGCTTACATCCTCGGCTTTATCCTGTCAGGAAGTGCAGTCAATGGTGAAAGGAAGCATCATTCCAGATTTTTTTTGGGGGGGGGGAGAGATTTGGCATGTGGGTTTGCTCGGGGTGATGAGCAATGAAGGATCACAGCAGTAAGTAGGAGCTGGCGGTGTCGCGGTCGGGACTCCGGCTGTCACTGAGGGTTAGCGAAGGGTTGGGAAGTTGTTCCCGTGGTAACATTATCTGCTCGCTCAATTCATTGCATTAGACCCTTTAATCCAATGATATTCTAACTGTACATTTATAAACCTCCAAAAACCAAGTTTTACTTCAACATCAAAGGTTGTACTTGCAACAGGGTTACAAATAAAGACCCGTTTGTTATCATGAACTGCACTTTTCTATCTGAATTGGATTAAATTGGTTTTTGAAAGAGTGGTCTCAACATTTTGTCCAGCTCCGAATGATTCATGCTTCATATTTTGAATTTGAAAACAGAAATCGACGGAGCAGTTGTGGAGCTTTTGATCATATCACACAATCCTCCGCACAGTCCTTGTTGAGTTCGTCCACTTGTCCTTGAATAGTTGATGCTTGAATTTCCATTTTCCCAAGCACTTCTAAGGACTTCCTTTGCATGTTGACATAAAACTTGATATTGGTTAGTTATTTCTGCGATCTTGGAAATGGTAGTCGAAATCAATCTCAACACAACGTCCACTAAGTGACTGTTTCAGACATTTTTTTGATTAGTTTCACCAAACTTTTTAGTTTTAGAGTCAAATTTTCTGGTTAGCATGCCTGAATGTCCTGTAATGGATGGATGTAATTTGAATTCCAACCCTGAAAACTAAAGTAAGTAAATTGCCCAAACTAACGTGGTGGACTCAATGGTGAGCTTTTCTTCCTGTCCTGCATGATGATTACATGCTAATTCCATCAGTTTTACTTCCAATCCTGTTTTGAATCTGCATAATTTCCTCCCCGGTTAACAATGACAAAGTTTCCACCCAAAGTTTGATAGTCACACGTTGAAACACTCACTTTAATACAGCGCCTGGTCGAAACAGGTAGCTGATAACTGATTTCCTGGATTTATGTTGAGGCGATAATCAGACATCACGACCCAGCACTGAGACAGCTGTGGCACATAAACAGCTGTCATGGAGCAGATATAAATTCCTCCTGACTCGTGTGTGACCCCAAGGCTCGATTCTACCATCCCGGTCCCGAACCAGACGACACAATGTAATAACGCTTGTCCCTCAAGAATCCGTGTTCGGTGTCGGCCTCCACTTTGAGGTTATTGGAAAGTAATGTGTGTTGAATTTGTTCCATGATTTATGTCGTTTCGAGGAGTGCAGCTCAGTGAAATAATGAGGATGGAAATGAAAAAGAGCCATGACATAAGGCCTCGGCGGGATAATTCTGAGGAAATGTTATTTTGAAAGCGGCAAATTATTTTCCAATAGTTCTTGAGGAGAAGCTTTTTGGGGAATTCATGTCATTTGAAATACGCTCTGAGGGATTGAGAATGTTGAAGGACAAAATGCGTGTTTACATGATATTATGTATGCCTTTAGGTACTCGGAGGGAAAATACAGCCAAACAGAATCACATGAATCACAACATGCAGGAATAGTCTTAAATGTTAAGTCCAAAGTCAAAAATACATAATTTTCCTCTTCCCTGTAGTGCTGTTTTATTCATCGAGATTATTTGGGTGTAGGCTGCAGGGTTTTGGAGATATCGGGGGTGAACTGTCGCTTTAAACCAAAGAAGCAGAGCTCTAATTTGTAAGAGGAGACAAAAGTTGGACGCGCTCCAGTAGCAGTGAATTTGAAATGGACCCTGCCGACGACTAATGTAATGTTTGCCTGAACCGTCTGAACACTCAGGTGAACTTTGCTTTACTGTAGTGGTGTGAGTTCTACACAGGAGAGAGAAGCCAGATCTCCTTGAAATTACCAGGCCCATCTTTTCCACTGCCGGGATTTCAAATCACACTTAAGCAGCTTCGATGATGCAGTTACAGTTTGTCTCAAGATGTCAAAATGGTGTTTTTTTGGGGGGGAGGGTGAGAAATTGGAAAGTTTGGCTACTGTCAGCGCACGTCACAAAGTTGACAACTGCGACGTCCTAGTTGGAGTTGCTCTACTGATGATACGCTCACACAAAAATATAACTCCTTTGAAAATACAGTCTGAGGCATTCTGGTTGATCTACTGTCACCATCTGCAATTACCAAATAAAGGCAAAAATGCGTAAGAAATACATAAATGGAGTCAGTGAATTTGTTTTTAAAAACAAACCTCTTTGACATCCTTGACAAGGATGAGAGGGTAGACTAAAACACATTTTTTAAATTGGATAACTGTGAGCCAATAAAGTCAGATTTGCCTCCTCTTCCTCTCTGACTGACTGTCTACGGGTTGCTTTACACTTGCCTGATCTCAAATGCTTATACACTGCAAAAGACTTCCAGCTACGACTTCTCTACAGTGTCAGAGCAAAACTTATTATTTCATTCAGACACTCGATCAGTGATTTAAATGTCCCCAATACTGCCAACTAACTTCGGTGTCATGGTGTGTTTTATTCTGTGTGGTGTTTTATTTTCCACTTCCTGTCTTTGTCTTTTTCCTGCCCCTTTTTCTGTGCACACCTGTGAAATGAGACTGCATATCGTCTTAGATTTTGGGTATCGAAATTCTCTTTTTGCAGTGATTATACTGTTATTGTGATTTAATGTTTGACTCCATTGACGCAGAACGCGTTTTGAATTGGGTTGTTGTCAGCCTCTTCGCTCACTTTACACTCGAACGATGCTGCATTTTCTCATTTGGAAGACAACATAGACACTCATCCGACATGAAACCTACAAAATGTCATTATCTTTCACTAACGACCTTTTCCTTTTTCTCTTTTTGTCTCTTTATCTTCTCGTCTGCCCTCCCTTGGCCAATGGGGATGCTCCATTTCTGCTGACATCATTAGGTAAGACAAACAAACCCGAGTCACGACTAAGCATTTCTGAACTTTGCAGCTGCTGTTGGTTGGATTGTGTCAACGGCTGACATGTTGTTTCTAGATACTGTCAGCATCTTGAGGTTTCTTGCATGAAAAAAACATGACAAGGAAGGAAAAAGGCAAAGAACAGCAGACGATTCAGCTGAGATAAAGGGAAGTTTACAAGAGCTGACCTCAAAGGATTCAAGATGATGAGCAAAGAGCTCAGGATGACTGCACTGACCTGAATACCAGTTGATTCCTACACGGGGGCTGCATGCAGGCTAAATAGCCTTTTAATCATTTATAGTTTGTTCCGCTCTTGGCTGCATTGATAAGCTGCACGTTTAACATATTGAGATCATGAATAAGTGATTCACACGAGCACTTCATTCTGTTTATACAAAGTGCAAACCCAACACAGAGTTGCGATGCATGGCTCGGAGGTATAACACGAGCAGGTGTGATCTAAGCATCTTCACACAATGGAAGATCTTTGGAACAGCTAAACTGAATGCAAAATGGCTGGTCGTTGGCCCTTGTGGGAGTTGTAGTTCATGTGGAAGTTTCAGAAGTGTTGCCCCTGGCAATGTCACAAGCCATGAGTCTATATGTTCCGCTCATCAAAACAGCTTTGGAAAGGTTTGTTTTTGTTGCCTCAGGCGTCAGGAGCTCCATTCTGCACTGTTATCTGCTCCATATGATCATTGGCATCACAGGAGAGAAGAATGCGGACTGATGAGTTTATCTCACAAAGTTTTTGTTCATAGCGTCATGAATATTGTGACAATGCCTCTGACCGCAAGGGGAGTTGCTTAAAAGGAGAATTCTGGTATTTTTAAACCAGTCTTACTGTTTATTTACATGTTAGGGTGTGTGAATGATTTATACTTGTTTTTGAATCCGTCCAGTAGATTTTTGAATCGACCAAGAAGTCTATCTCAGGAGGAATCTTTTCCATCTTCAATCTTCGAAAAACAACTTCAGCCTGTCAGTGGCAAAAACAGTTGCCGTTGCTCCAAAGGTTCACATTGCAGGCATCCATGTTGTGCATTGAACGTGCTCATATTTTTGGTGAACGGTGTCTTGAACATATCCAATTGCGACTAATGAACATGAACATGAGCGATGCTAACTCCCATCATGCTAACGTTTTCAACATAGAAAATGGATAAAGCTGAGCCAGCTGAGGCAGTGGGTGCCAGAATCTTGCAAGACATATACTATATCAAAATGTGTTGTATATGACATACTAACTATCTCTAGATTTCTTTTCACCCAGAAGGATACCGTCATGCTAACAAGGGCTCTGGCGTTAGTTTACCCCATTTGAGCACCTTGTAATCCAATCCGTAATGATAGATCCAACACTGAATGTCTTCCTTGATTATTAATCCATGTTGAAAATAGATATTGTTGTTGTTAGCATGATTGTTAGCCGTCCACTGGCAATCCCATGATGCCTTGGATTGAGTCTGTAGACCAATCAGAGGCTGTGTTCATGTGTTGTCGACCAATCACAAGCAGAGTAAGGCCGGTCTTTTCAAGGAAAGCAGTGAGGTCCATAATCACACCTCTATGTCTGAAGCCCTCTTCCATTTACAGCTGGGTTCCTGAAAACAGTGCACGGCTGTTGTTATATCTCACGGGAGTAGCGTCGCTCACGTTCATTCTCACTAGTTGCACACATATACGTTCAGTTCACCAAAAATTGAGCACGTTCAAGGCGGATGCAATGTAATCCTTTGGGGCAACTGCGGCTGTCAGTTTCCGAAAGTGAAAGTGCGACAGGCTAAAGTTGTTTTTCGAAGTGTCTGGCAACATTATGTAAAAGAGTCCTCCAGAGATAGAAACCCTAGAAGCCCTTTTTACAACCAGAAACTCAAGCTTTGCTCAAGGAGGTGTCTGGCTCTGAAATTTACTGGACCGATTCCAAACATCACACACCAAAACATGTAAATATAGAGCCCAGGTTTAAAAATACCAGATTTCTCCTTTAATACTCGTCTGATGTTGTCTTGTTGACTTGCGCTCAAGCGGCAAATTTGATTAAACATGTCGGAGATGGTCTAAGAGACCATCGAAAAGTCAAGTGCAGAGCTTGAAGGCTCTTGAATCACTGTGTTTGTGCTGTCGCTGTATGTGTGCTTGTTTGTGAGAAAGTAAGAGCTTTCTTGTACTTGTATCCTTTTAGCGATGAGTCATATCCAAGAGGGGGGAAGAAAAAGCGCTTCGAAAAAGCCTTTTCTTGGTCCACACTTTGAAACCGGCTGCTTCTGCGCTCAGGTCAAGAATTAAGGTCAATTTAAGGTCGCGGGAGTTCAGGGTTGCCCGTTTAACAGTATTAAGCCTGATTGTAGGGGTTAATGAACAAGTGTAAGTCAGAGGGATGCGCCCAAACAAAACGTGCACACTTTTGTGTGTGCATGTGCACGTGTGTGTGTGTGTGCCCGAGCCCTTAATCCTTTAACGGGATTACAAGCCGCATTGTCCTTTGTTCACTTGTTCCTTTTCCGCCCACGTATGCGGGTAGCGGAGAAGTCAAGGCCCACATTCAGGATTACAGTGTAATGGGCTCTCAATAGGCCGGGTGAGGGGGGAAGCCTGCCGGTTAGATCGACATTCTACCGTCTTCCCTTAAGCCATTATCATTTTGTAATGCAACCTTGTTTGACACTGACGAAAAACGCATGTTTCTTAGTATGAACATGAGCCTATATCACTGACACATTGACCGGTTTGTGCAGCAGAAATGAGGTGAAGTGGTGACAGTCAAGGTTCACGCATATGTCTATCTGCTATACGGCTCTAAGGATCATTGAGCTCAAAGAACACATCGCCGTTTCCCAGCTCCGTGTGGTGATGCGTGGGCTCCATTAAAATATTCTCCGCTTTCTTCGCTGGCCTTCGCCGACACACTCAGCTGCTCCAGTGGCCTCTCTGCTGTTATTTAAAATAACAGGATTCCAGTGGGTTGTGCTCGCTTTACCAAGCCTCTGATGGTACAGCAAGGGGGAATTACTGCCAGTGAAAGACAGTGTGAGAGCGCAAGCGTCCATGTTTATCCTTGCAGGGCTGTGTTTGTATCTGTGCCGCGGCGGTTTTTCTCATTACAGAGCGGCATTCACAAATAAATGCAGGCAGGCAGTCAGTGTGAGTGTGTGTGTGTGTGTGTGCACTCATGTTGTTTAAAGGAACATGCCAGCAGTTTTACATGTTTTAGTCCATTAACTACAAATTGCGTACAGCTTGCTTTACTGTGTCCCATTTTCCAAAGCACAGAATAAGCAAGTTTTTAGATGGATTTTTCAGACATTTTCATTTCAGTACTTCCACAGACTTCAAACAGTTTGCCTCCTTTTTGTTAAGCTGTTATTGGTGTGGGATAATTCACTCGCAGGCAGGGACTGTTGGTGCAGGGGAAGATTTTTTGATGAAACATTCCTGCATGTCGGTTTCACACTGTCCATGTTTGCTTGTTAGTCATCTCCTGCAACCGCCCGCATATTTTGAATGTCAGAACATCTTTCGTGCCACCGGGGACAGTTTTGTCTAGTGTGCCTTTGTTTGCAACCGCGCTACAACAGCCCAGACCTTTGTTACATATCGACATGTGTACAAAACGTCATATCATGTTCACATTACATGTTCATGACCTGACATTGGAAGGGTCGATGTTGGAGTTACAGGCGAGAAGTCTGGTAAGCCAGTGACCGCAGTTCAAGACTGAGTTTTGACATTTGTAAGTGTGGCACCACTGGATAGTTAAAAGGTCCAGTTTGTTAGATGGTTGATTGCTGAGCCTCATTCCCAACTTGTCAAATACTGATGCTTTGGGTTTCCCAGGTTGTCAAATATTGATTATTTCAGTTGGTCAGTCGCGCCAGCCACCAACCCAAAGCGTCAGTATTTGACAAGCTGGGAATGAGGCTCAGCAGTCAAGTATTTGAGGCAATAGACAGATTTGATTGGCTGAGTAGTGTCACGTGAGTCTTGTACAATGAATACAATTGGTCTGTGAGTTTCCTGGGCTTCTAGTACCGTAAAGACTAGAAAAGCTGCTCCCGTTAAAATAAAAACACTTCGTCAAAATGTAACAATTCTCAATAATCTATCAATTATAGCTACAGGTATATAGATAGAAAGATGTCTACAGGGCCATCGAGATGGTTGGCAGGTTAACGTTGGGGAAGCATTCTGGTCATTTTGCCAATAATGGGGATAACGTACCCCCTGAAATCCCCTTATGGACATTTTTAAGGAGATCTCGGAACAATTTCAGCCCTGTTCGTGTGTTTTAACAAGACCCAATCCTAACAGGCCAAAACAGGATCTTTTTCTAATCTTAACCAAGTGTTTTTTGTGTCTAAACCTAACCAGACCAAAAGCACAGAATTGTCACGACATGAAATTGAAAATTGAACCTAAAAAAACGTGTAAGTTGCAACATAAAGACAAAGTTTCAGCGTATCTGTGGTTTGCAGAAACTTACACTGCCAACACATATGCTGGTGACTCGGCTGGCTACAACCACTGACAGAACAGCAAAGACAAGAACATGTTTTGAGAGAAATCAGAGAAACTCTGAAGTTTCATGTCTCAAAGAGTTTCATTGGGGACTGAAATACATTTTTTAAAAAACAGTGTCTTTCTATAAGATATAAAAGCAATCTTAAGACCATATGGTATTCATCAAAAACAGGTTAGCTTTCAGATACACATTGGCTTGATAATATGCTAAAAAATGCAAAACCACCATTATGGCTCTTTAATAATGTGTGGGTGTGAATAGTGTTGGTAAATATATATATTTTCCTGCAGTCATTTTGCTTTATCGCCAATCATGTGTCTCTTGGCCCACAGAGCAGATGGCTGTTTTTCACAAGCACAGAAAATAATGGATATGTCCATAAACACAACATTTTCTGAGGAATAAGTGTCAAGTGGCCACTTAGCTGGGCTCCATGTGCAGGTAGATGGAGGGAAAGAGGTAGCTGAGAGCTGCACTGGTGAGGTAATGACAACCTGGTCTTGCTTCCAAAGTCAACAGCTGAAATAGTGACGGGAGAGCCCAAATTATCCCCAGGGGGAACGGCCTTGTGTGGATCAATCTGCATGTTTGTGCCTTTGTGATTGACACCCGAGCTCCAAGGGTTGTGTTTTTGTTAGCATATCGACTGTGGAGCTGAAAGTAGATAAAGGCAGTCTGAGCTCATCCAATAATGCACGACGGCTTATGGAGACATTGATTCTTTTCAGTAGATCAAAAGATCCAAAAGACACAGTCGATGCCATTAAAGGCGCGATCTTTGATCCCTGTGTAAATACTAAATCTAGTCATTAATGTTTTCTGATGCTGTTGGTTTGTTTGCATCAGTAATGTGTGGTAACACAGTAGTAATTGTGCAAAAAGGGAATTCTTTCCACATCGAAATGTAAATGTGTTTGTGTCACACTTTATTCTCAATCGACGTAATTTGCACCCAGAATCGCACTCGTTCTCCGAGTCAAAACTCACAAACACACATGACACACATACAGCATGTTCATATTGGGGTTTTACCCTGAGTTCTGTGCGAGACAATCACAAGTGGACAGCTTCGAGCCCGTCAATTCACACCCTGGCTCCTCTTGTGATTGGATCCCACTTCCCCGCTCTATATGCACATATACACAGACATCCCACTGGAACAAACATTTTTTACACAAAGAAAGAAATGCCGAATTAACAAGTAGGGCCGAATAGTTAAGAATTTGTTGTCGACAGCGCACACAGAGATCATAAAGCTTCTCCTCACGCAACTAGTCTCAAAATTTAGCATTTTTTAAAGGGAGTCTGGAGACTTAGAGACTTAAAGAAGTAGCCTTAGATATTACATATTAGCTGTTTACTATATTTGTAAAAGTTGACATGCATACCAATATGTTATAGTCTTAAGTAAATTTGTTATAAATGGTATAATCATTTGAAACAGTGCATTCAAA
This sequence comes from Pagrus major, assembly GCF_040436345.1. Lineage (NCBI taxonomy): Eukaryota > Metazoa > Chordata > Actinopteri > Spariformes > Sparidae > Pagrus > Pagrus major. The sequence continues at coordinate 21,286,546 of NC_133238.1, forward strand.
CAGCCGTTGGGAGGGCAGACATGGAAGGAGACAGGGTGCAGGGCTGGTATCACGTGATGACACCAGGTCCGAACAGCCTCATAGTTCTCGATTCAGCTCGACATACACTTTCCGAGGATGTAAATATCTCTGATATCCATCACAGAGAAATATCCATGAATCTTCTTCGAAATAATTTTAGCTGCAGAACTTGCCTGCCAATCTCCTCGTTTTTAAGTTTGCTTCAGCATCAGAGTAATCCGGTGGTAGCTGTTCGTACATGAATGGCTACAGTGCAAACAGGAACGGCTAATAGCTAATTCGGCATGTAGTTCATGTGCATGAATTCAAATTTCTGATTGGAAATTCAAACACCGGGGTCAAATTGAGAGTGAAAGTGCGTCATGCTGTTTGTCCTATCAAATGTCCCACAAAATCAAAATGAGGACACACAACAGAGGGATGATGGGTAGTAGATGGCACTTATCTTTACCTCTCACACAATACAAGTGAATCACGTAATTGGTTTGTTTGTCTATTTCTCCCCTCCTCTGCTCATCGCGCCTGCTGCGTCCTACTTTTAGCCTACTTCACACAGTGAAAACAATCTCCTTGAAAAATCTCTGCAGTGTCAGGGGAAAAAAAAGAAGTCGACTGCATCTTCTGTCAATTAGTCGTCCCACCATATGTGATACTCAGATATTCTGTTTGTGAGACGCAGCGTGGAAATGTCACATCTTATCTGCAGCGATCCAGCTAGGTGTCACGGTGGCCTTCCGGTGGAAGCTCACACCTTTTGTGAACAGCAATCAATTATGTGTTACATTCCAAGAAACCCACATGCTCATTTTAAACATCTCTATGTATACTGAGGCATGTGTGCGCCTAATCACAAGCATTGTTGGGTTTTGTCGCCTTGAGGTGCTCTGTTGTCGACTAATATCCGTTCACAGTCGGTTTATTCATGCATAGGTGGATGTTTGTGTGCGTGATGGGCTTAAATGATGCACATCAACAGCTCATTCTGAATCCTGTTTTCATTTGTCTATGTATCACTTAGCGATGAAGAGATATGAGGTATTAGCAAGAATCCTGTGTACATAGAAACTCAATGAGGCAGCAGCACAATAGAATGAGTGCAGTCAGAAAAACATCCAGTAAGTAATTTGATTTCGAAGTCCAGTAAAATTGTGCACCTCAGAATATTAAATGCTGCTTTTTGATACACTTATTTAAGAGGAACTTGTGTGAACATTAAAGGAAAAGTTCGCCCAAAAATGAAAATTCAGTCGTTATCTACTCACTCCGATGCAGATGGAAAGAAACTTTTACGGACCTTCACAGCAATGCAGTGTTGCAGCATTCTCATAAACAACTGAAGTAGATGGGGACTTGTTTTAAAATCTTAGGAAAAAGACTCATCCAGCGTAATCCAGGTCTCTGGAAGGTGTTATTTACACCTTTAATGCAATCCTGTGCATCAATTTACACGCTAATGCTTTTAGCTAAGCAGCTACAGTGAATATTTCAGTCTTTCGAATATCAATTTGGGATCTCAGGGCTTCTGGAGAGTTGGATTACAACCGACGGGCTGTGTGGAGCCATTTTATGTTTTTTTCAGTTGTTTTTTGTACGTTTTAAAACAAGTCCCCATCTACTTCAGTTGCTTAGGAGAATGCAGCAATGATGTTTTGCTGTGAAGCTCTTGACTTGACTTTCTATCAGCACGGGGGTGAGTAGAAAACGACTAAATATTATTTTGGGTGAACTTCTCCTTTAAGCTAAACTAACTAATGATTATTTTCATTGTAGCTTAATCCGTTGGTTATTTTTTCTGTTAATCAGTTAGTTGTTTGGTCTATCCAAATGTCGGAAAATGGTGAAAAAGAGCACATAATACGCCTTTTTTGTAAAATAATCCAAGTTCAATTCATGGAAGAGTACACACCAGATTATTTTACAATTTGTGGTTAACAAGCTATAACACACTATTGTCAAGTTATCAGCACATAAAGCTTTTAAAGTCACCTACTACCTCATCCAGCAGGCACAGAGTAACATTCACTTGGATGGTTGACCAATTCTAGCTAGTAAGTTAGCTGCTAACTGTGTTTGTCTGTGCATGGTGCAGTGGGTTTATCAGACCTTCACGATAAACATCAAAATACAAAAGAGTGATCCTGATACTAAAGTTAGGTGGTGCTGTAAAACCAAAGCAATGAGCTAAATGATGCTCAAACACTCTGTGTAGTTAAAGGGAACTTCCCAGTCAGGTGATAAATCTCACTACAAGGCGAAGCTTTCACATTACACACAGTCATTTGATCCACGGTTAATAAAATATTTATTAGAGCAGCTTTTAAAATATTGTCTCCCTACCTTCAAAGCAGTCTGGCAGTTCAGCAGTGTAACAGATGCCTTAAAACGCTGTCAGCGATGTCATAACAAGGCTGCAACGCACAGACAAAATGTCAAAACACAAACATTTTTCCAAATAAAAGCATGAAAACGATCTTATATAAAAGCATACTGTAGTGTTGAAACTGATTGTTTTTTTGCCACCGTCACATGAAAGTCAGAGGTCAGGGTCATTCAGAGATTGGCTTCATGGTTTCAGTGATTTGTAGAGTGAATTAGCCACAGATTCTCCCGCTGATAAAAGCAGAAGAGAGAGACTGAGGTGTTATTTGGGCGACACAGCGGCGGGGCGGAGAGGTGTAAAGTAAGACGTGTGTGTATGTGTGCGTGCAGTGGAAAAAGAAGGGGAGAGGCTGTTGTTCTTAACTGAGACAAACTGGAGCTATTAGAGGGCCTATTGTTGCCCGGCTGGCCCCTGAAAGAACAGCTTGTCCTAGCACTTATTCAGTGAATAGATGTGGCCAGCACTCTCGGCTATCTTGGCTGATCGCACAGATCAATCTGGCCAGAGGAACCTGCAGCAGCCGTAGAGGAAGGTGTGTGTCTGTGTGTGTTGTGTGGATGTGACCTCAAGCACGTGTTGAATGATTGGTTGTGCCTTCACCGATGTTAATGTTATGCAGCTTTTTAATTGAATCTGCTGTAATTTAAATCAGGGATGTTAAGTAGATTTAGAAGTAGAAGGTAATGTTTGACGTTTGAGATGTGGTTTGCTTTTGTTGCCAGGCAACTGTTCATAAAAATCTGAGTGTTTAACTGTGAGAAAAAGTATACAAGAGGAAGATTTTTCAAAACTTAAGGAAATATTCAGTGTTATTGAGAAAAAAACTTAAAATGTGGGGCTTTAAAGGTGCAATATGTAAGAATTAGTCACCTATCAAATTCATACTCAAAGCAAATAGGGGGCAGCATATCATTAAAATAACTTCTAAATGCCTCTAGCTGTAGCTGCCGTTAGCTAGTTAGCTCAGTTAGCCGTGCAGCTAGTGGTGTGTGCTGGGATCAAGTGGAAAGAATCCTGGTTTTGAACCGTTTCGAATCCTGGTGTTAAGAGTGAACACATATCGACTTGGGAACGGACTTTGACACAACACCGGAGCGCTATCCATAGAGTGAATGCCTTTTCGTTCACTCTTGTTATAACTTGTTATAATAAAAAATAGGCTTACAGGGATCAATCTATTCACAAATGGTGCCACCTTTCTATAGCTATTACACTGTGCAATCAGTATTTAATTCAGAACGACAAGGTGAAGCAAAAACGTTGTGTATTGCTAGTTTAACGGTTCAAAAGTACAGCGCGATTAGTTGGTGCAACAGGCTGCAGGTTGCCAGAAATATCCTTCAAACAACTGTTTACTATATCCACCTCACTGTGTGCTGCTGCTCGTTTTACGCCTCTCACCTCTCCCTCACACATCCACACTATTCTCTCTGTCAGACCTGCACTCGTCGCACAACTTCAAAGATGGCTGATTTAACTAGCGCTATCTCCTACTCCAATAAACAGCTTCCAAAGCACCTTTGAAGTCGCATCAATCTTCCTTTTGCATCTGTCAAACTTCTCTAACATCCACTTTCCGACCAACCGGCCCATCAAGGGGAAATCAAAGCGCCTTCAGGCGTTTGACACGCTGTAAATAGACCGGTGCGGATAAGCCCCGGCGTGAATGAGCCCTGAATGGGACGAGTCTATTTGCTGGCTCATGAGCGTGCGGTTTCATATCCCCCACAGACCATATAACGCGGCCCTCCTAATGGTCCTCTCATCATTTCAAATTCAACTCACAGGGTTTTTATCACCCCTGCCTTAATTTGTGTGTGCATAATTGAAAGGAAATTAGATTTATGGGAACCCCCCACGTACAGTAGAAGAAGCCTGCAGTCCCTCTTTATCTCTGTCTGCTCCTCACACACACTCTCAAACACACACTGACCTTGTTGCCTCTTTTATTTACTGCACAATGACTGCAATTTCCAGAGTGTAATTAGAGCTGTTATAGCCTGGCCTTTGCTCTCAGTCATTTAGAGGTGAGTGCACGATCAGTCTTCCCCCCCTTTCGCCCCACTAAAAGGGAAAAAGTCAGAGAGTTTACATCCCTACCGGAGCGAGGAGGCCCAGAAGCTCACACTTCGCTTTTTTTTTTTAAGTCAAAAGACAGAGCATTTTCTCCACTCGTTTTCATTTGGGCTACTTAATTAATCATTTCCCCGCATTTTCAGCTGAACACCCACAAATTGCCCTGGTCAGAGCCCGAAGACAAAGGGATTCTGTGTTAATTAACCATACGGCAATTCATTTACACACCACTCCCCGCCTCCCACACACACACATCCACTAACAGCGACTCCGCAGCTGTCACCGCTCTAATTTGTGTGTTCATTTTTCTTTCTTTGTCTTTGTGCTGCCTCTGCCTGGTGCTCAAGTAAGCACTGTACCTTGGCTGTAATCACATTCAAGTGAGGAGAAAGAGGGATTTGGTTTCAATTTTTGACTGGGCATCTGCCTGATGAAAAGGTTTTTTTTTTCGCACAAAGAGGCTTCAACAACAGCGGCGCCTTCTGCCATTTTCCTCCAGCAGTAAAATAGAAAAGAAAAAACATTTTCAGGCTGTTATGGGCCCACAGTGACGCTTTATTTCCTACCTTGACCAAAGGAGAAACACAACAGAATGCAACCACAATAATATAAATCTTGTACGTACTGCTTTCACTTGTTCCCTCATTAATCATACATAAGTGTTTTAAGCTTCCTGAACTGCTCACAGGCTCTGCAGGGCCACCCCAGCCAGACCACTACAATCACTAAGAGAGGCGGCTGACAGTGCTGCCAAACAACGCTAAACATTTTAGACCTTGAGGCTAAAGTTAGCTAGTATGCTACTGCTGACCTCCAATTTTCGTTCATCCATTCTTATTTGACCCGTTTAACTTCCTGCTTTTGTTATTTTCTCACTGCACAACGTTACTACAGTATGTTGTTGCACCACACTAATCTCTATTTTGTATTCTAGGCCTTGAGGCTATCGTTAGCTAGCATACTACAGTTGACAGAAACTTAAAATCTTCATCTGGACTCGTTTAACCTTCTGTGTTTGTCAATTTCTTACTGCAAAGCGTTATTACAGCAAGTTGTTGCCATGTTATGGCCACCAAATTGTGTTTCTTAAGCGTCTGGCCATCTTAAATTTTGTTCATGACTTTAGTGAATCTTTTGGAGACTTTTGGCAATTATAAAACTAGCAGCAGAGGAGGAAGTAGTTCTGGGTAATTGAGAGGCATTGGCAATGGTGTTTTATAAAATTGTCAAAAATTTCCAGTTTGTTCAAGTTTCCAGTTCCAGTATGAAAGTTAACATTCAAACTGTTTATTTTGTCTGACCAAAAAAAAAAACTCCAATATATTCAGTTTATTCTCATAAAAGAAATTAATATTGAAGGTTTAGAGGGTCCGAATTGCACTAAATTTAACACTGCACTTTGGTAGGTCCTCTGCAACAAAACTGCCAAGTATAAAGTAGATTGGATGAACGGCTCTTGAGATATGCGAATCACAAACAGACAAACAGACAGAGATTCCTTGCTTTATGGCTCATTTTGGTGCAGTGTATGAAAAAATCCATCTGGTTGCCTGTTTATGTAACTTTTGCAGAGAAAAAACTCTTAAAAATGCATTGAGGACTTGCTGTTGGCTCTATTTGCTCTCGACATCATTTATTAGAACCTATGGGCCTTTGATACTGGACTGTATTGATTTTTCCTCTTCCCACTCTGATACCATAACGCCCATACATAACTCCAGAAACCAGCCCGTCAACCAATTTAGGTCAATAGATCTTCTCTTTCTCACTGGCCGAGCCGTGTCTTATAATCCATTGATGTATCAGCCAGGTGTCTCAGACTGGAGCTGATGGACGACAGTGACCTTTTCTCTCCTGATAGCCAGCGATGACCACCGTATATCAGCTGGCTGCGATCAATACATCCATAAAGAGGCCTTGAGGCGCACACGCAAGTGCAGGACGGTAGAGATGCACATAACTGGTGCGTGTATGTGAGTAAATCAGGTGGTCAGAGCTTCAGACCTGCACATGCAGCCCTCATCTTCAGTGGAGCTTGGTTAACAGCAAATGAAATCAGCATCAGCTCGGGCTGTGAGGTCGTTTTTATGATTGTATGTTTAAAATGTATAGCCAGCCGTTGAGTCAAGTGTTTTCATGAGTCACTTCAAATCAATTGTCCCATGTGCTGTTACACTCAGTAGCTCTTATCTAATGTAGCCTGGCAACAACAAATCTGTATTAAACAGATATATTAGTGTCTCAGTGTCACAGTCTATTACACTGCATGGCATTGAGAGAAACAAGCTGTTTTTTCCAGACCCAAGACTGAGTTACGCTTTTGAAACAAAGGCAGATCTTTTTTTTCGATGGTCTCTCCATCGCCATGGCAACACACATGAATGATTTCAATAGGCATGAGACTTCATTAGTTCTGGGCAAAACGCTGCACTGATGGACTGTGTAGCCGGACTACTTTTTCTTTTTTTTTCTTCTTTTCCCTGAAATTAGATAGAACAAGTGAATGCACTCATCTGCTAATTGCAAGGGAGGAACAGAAGGAGGGATGAGGCGATGGATGAGCAAAAGAAGGTGAAAATTACAGTGGTCTCTTTTTTTTCTTTCCTCCAGCTCGCAACGCTCCATCGTGTATCTGTCAGCAAGAAGTGAGGTGTGTGCATCGGTGCAGTGAGGGAGCCTCCACTAGCCTGACAAGCTTATCTTTATCACCTGTCACTCTGACATTAGGTGTCTCTGCTCAGCCCCAAATCCTCCCTGTGACTAAAACACTCTCCATCGCTCCATCTCTGACTATGCACAGTGTCTGTGTACTGCTCTGTATACTGCACTGTGTTGTTCACACCTGGCCACAAAAGCGGAGGTCACACACCGCAATATCATACAAGGTGTGATTTTATTGAATCAAATAACAAACAAGTCGTCGGGATGAGTGGAGGTAGATGGATGGATGTCCTCACCAGAAACTCCAGGGCTCCAAGCTAATTTTTTTACGCCGGTTGCACTAGTGCTACACCAGCACAAAATTTAGGTGCACCCAATAACACATTTTAATCAAATTTCTTAACATATATTGTATGTGATTATAAACAGGAAAATGTTTTAATTCGGCCTGCTGAACATCAGGCACCCTGGAACCCTAAACCCCATTATATATAAACACAATTCACTACTTCTCATAATATTGAATACAATAACTAAGAGTCAACTGTCATGCTAGCAGCTCTGTTAGGTGTAGCTAAATGCTAATACTAGCAGGCTAACCTGCCCACAGTGAGTATGCTAAAATACTGATGTTTAGCAAAGTCCTTTCAGGCAAATCTTGCCACTCGTCAGCCATCTTGGCAACGCCCCAAGGCAGCTATTTCAGGATGACAAGACCAAGTGCCGCTTCCTGGTGTGGCTGTGATGAAACTATTGGATTTTGGTGTGAAGGGGGTGTGATGTCTTCTACTTTTCTATTCAAAATGCTCCAAGTGGTTTGTTTCCTCTCTTATAACGTCGCTAATCACACATTGAAGCTGAAGCTGTGGTTACAATGTGTCTGTACCATATTTCAGTGTGGACCGAACCATTGCCATTCCAAGTAGCAATCCTCTAGCATGCCTAAAAACTAGGGATGCACAGATTGTGAGATTCTGAAGATCAATCTGCCAGAAAGGCGATACAGATTTTATTGTGTGTCCTTTTTTTTTTTTGGTGTTTATTTATTCCTATTTTTGTGCTAGTAAAAAAAAAAAAGAAATCAAACTAATTTGAAGTCATTCAGCCCTTTCATTAGACTTTCTTTGAAATTTTCATAATAGAAATTCATGAAATAACCTTTAATACAACCTTCTTTCCGCATGAAAAGATTCTTTTACTTGAAACTAACTGCTTCAAAAGCTTTTTGAGCCTTTATCTACTCAATTAGAAGACTTGCATAGCCTTACAAACTCAAACTGGCAAGGCCAGCAGGATATGGATGTGCCAGCTCTAATTTGACTTGACACATCAGGTTGACCACTGCTATCACTGAACATCATCTTATTTGTTGTTGGGTAGATGGCAGTCAGCAATCCAAAATGTTACTGATACTATACTGATGTTCAGCCAATATATTGGTGCTCACTAAAAACAAGATGGCTTTAACATATTGCCATTTCCATGCATAAATAATGATAAGGATTTATCTGTACAACTTCCATTCTCCTACGCCGACCTTTAAGCCTCCCCCTCGGCAATCTTGGTACTTAAGAAGCACTTTAAGAGCGTAGAAAACCCAGAATGGAGGGAAGCGAGAGCATTTGCAGAAAACACCCAACAGGTCAAATTTAAACAGAAATGGCACGAGACTTTGCATTTGCCATAACATTTTCAGCAATTTCTACAGGTCAAATGTCAAAATGAAACAGCCGCAAAGACCGACACCAACGCAATAGCTGCTGAGGGAGATTCGGACAACAGTGCACAAAGTCCTCTGCTTGGTTTCAACCTATATATTTTTTAAATTGTCCTAAAATTGAGTCATTTTTTTTGTAAAACAAGCTACATCAGATAATAAAGCCACACCTGATTGTCTTTCACTTAAAAAAATAAAACTTATTTAAGTAAGTAACAACATAATCATACTACACTGGTAGTAAGTATATTATTTTCACTTAAAATAAGTGTTTTGTCCTTGTTCCTTGGCCTTCATTTTTAAAATTAAGAATGCAAAACAAGAATTACATGCTTATATTCAGTTTATGTCACTTGTTAGTGTGTTGTAGGAACTCTGGTGTCAAGTAATGTGATCTAAAAAACAGCATTTTCCACTCATTCAAACCTTTGAACGCTATATTATTTTATTTGTGAACCAAACAAACTTATTTCAAGCATTTTCTCCTCAAATTCAGGGTTTATTTCTTGTTTTTTCAAAAAAGGTTCCTTCAAGGGTTCTATGTAAGATTAAGGGTTCCATGAAGAACCATTTTCACACTAAGAACTCCTTTTCGAAGAAAGAGTTCTTCAAAGATTGTTGAAAGCATGGAGGTTAAAAGACCATCACTCAAATATTCAAACATTTTATTAAATAGTGGTCCTTAAAAAAGGTTCTACCAGGAACCAAAAAGAGTTCTCCTATGGGGACAAACCAAAGAACCTTAATGGTTCTAATTAGCACTAATTAGCAGAATAAAGAGTTCTTCAAAGATTGTTGAAAGCATGAATGTAAAAGACCATCACTCAAATATTAAAACGATTACTCATTTTTATTAAAAAGTGGTACTTGTAAAAGGTTCTACCAGGAACTGAAAAGGGTTCTCCTATGGGAACAAGCCAAATAACCCTACATGGTTTCATTTAGCACTTTTATTTCTAAGAGTGTATGTTGGTTTCTTCGACATTTTAGCACCTCACCAAGAGCGTTCATTGTCCTACACAAACACAATAAGTAAGGTAGTTCCAGGTAATTTTTTTTTTTTGCCCCCCTCTTGCCATGTTTACCCCCATATATGCTCTTAAAACCCAATAGTCACTTCAAGCTGAGGAGGCAAACAAATGGCTCACACATTGAGGAGTAAGCAAACTCACATGGAAAGCAATACAGGCTAAATTGAATATCGATTGTTGGTAATCCATGCACACCGGCTCTATATGAAATACTGGTAAGGAGACAAAGCGCGCTGTGTTCCCTGATCTCCTTCAGCCAATCCACAAACTCCCCTGAGCAGTTCTGCTTTGGAGTCCATCGTGACCGTAGCAATCCGATCACGGTCACGTTACCGGACCACTCCGTCTCTAAAAAAGCCAATCTGATGGCAAAATTGAGGCCAATTTTTTTCAAGAATCTATCATCTTTACTGCCACATCAAAGAGAAGATTTTCTATAGCGCATGATTGGGGTTTGGGAAATATAGCAGGCAGTAGTTAATGAAGCACATTACAGTAGAGAGATGACATGGATTTTGAGGGGCTTGAAATTGGCACCACAGATGCTCATCAAGCAATCGGCACTATTTGGATGTAATTTTATGGTAATCCTTTCATTTTCTGAGCCATTTTGTTCATTTCATGGATTGTAGACGCGACTCTGAAGAGACTCTGGGAGAAAATGGCACATGGCACACAATAACGCGAGCCTCCAAATTCAAATGAGACGAACGCATCACGGCTGAAAACGCTACTCTGAGTCGTTTAGCAAATAATTGTGTGTGGAATATGAATGAATGCACTAGTTTCAATTACTACAAACAGAAGTGATTGTATTTATGAAGCACATCGGCATTGAAACGGAGTAGCATACAGGCTCCGAAAAAAGAGCCCTTCAGTCAAGAACAGCAGGAGGCCTGAGCTGAATACCGCCTCACATTCACAGTCCATTTTTATCACGCGCCACACATTCCCGCCACCCCGTGATGCATTCAGGATCAAGGCTCCTCCGTACTGTAAATGGAAAGTTCAATCCTCATAACACTGTTGAGGCTTTATGATTCAGTGCTTCAAACACAAGAATCCAGAGAAGAGCAGAATTATTTCCTATAATTACATCAACCTACGTATTAGCATCGGCACCAGATGATGTTTATAGTCCGCGCTATCATTGGTAACACTTGTGTGAATTTTGAAGAGTTTCCAAGAGCCGTGTTAATGCCATGAGTGGACAAACAACACTCCAATCAGCGTTTGCCAAAGAGACTCGTCACTGAAAAATCTGAACCTATTGACACTGGGAATGTTCCTGTGCGCAATTAATCATCTTGATAAAGTAGGTGTCATTTTTAAATGGAGGTTATCTGTCTGCCATGTTGCTGCTTGGTGAAACTTGGAAATATTAGTTCCTTTTAAAAGTTGGGATTTGCCGGATTTCTCCAAAAACACATACAATTTTTATTTTGAATCATTCCCAAATTCACCGAATGTGTATTCATCCACAGTTAAAAGTAGTCCCGAACAAACGCAGTTTTTTCTTCTGTTAGAGTAACGTTTGGTAAAAGCTACAGTGCCCAGCTAGCTTGCCCTCACCAGGAAAATAGACCTATATGTCATCTCTGCAAGGAGCTTATTAATTAAGTATTTTATGTTAGGCAGTGACCCCTAAAGGCAATGGTAATTATGACAGAAACAAGGGAGGATGTCGGGTAATGTGGTTTCAAGAGCAACAGGTCAAACTCACCAATTACAGAATTATGCCAAGCTTATCACTTAAAGGTTGCGTATTGTGAAAAGTGGGATTCCCATGTCTTTTTCTATTATAAAGCAGGTCTAGGCGCTAAATAAATACTGTGAAAGTATCAAAATGCTAAAATCTACAGATAAATGTACACAGCCCCGTATTCAGAAACTGTGCCTATAAACAAGCTGTCAGGATTTCTGTAAGGTTGTGATGTCACAACTATACAGTCACCACCCCTGGGTGGTGCCTGCTCAGGCCTGTAAGAGGTGACCAATCAGAGCAGAATGGGGCTTTCTGGAAGGAGGCCTTAAAGGGACAGGAGCTAAAATAGAGCGTTTCAGACAGAGGGTGAATAGAGGTGCTGTAGCAATGGACAGTATGAAAAAAACAATGTTTTTTGAGCATTAAAACATGTGAACATTTTCTAGTAGACACCTAAATAACAGTGTGAATCTGGAAATTGGCATACTATGGGGCCTTTAAAATATAAGCATCATTCATTGTTCATTCTATACTTCTTAGACAGACAGCAGCTAAACAATACATTCCTACTATGACAAATAGCATTTAAATGCAGCAGACATTATGTAATAGAGCTCTGTAATGCCACTTGAGCTAAATATAATTGGCACATTGCTCTTTTTTTGTGCTGCAAGACAATCCTACATCTTTCATGTGGAATTGTACCCATGAATGCAAAGAATATATGCAGAAGGCACAGAGAATAAATTACTTTCTTTACCCATGGGCTTTGCTTTAACTTTCACACAATGCCGTCAGCATGAATCTGAGATTTATTCAGTGTATTTCAGTGTCATTTCTGCACGTGACAGCTTGATCAAAGTAGCAGGTCATTTCTTTGACTCGACAGGGGTATTTTTGAACTCTTTGCCCTCATGCTGGTCTGTGCTACACGTGGAATGTAAAATATAAGTACATGTACAGGCCTGCATCCCACTCTCCTGGGTGCTGGCCCGCATCTATAACATACGCAGATTGATTGCAGCAGAAGAAAAGTAAATATTTATGATGTAAATCCATTTGATTTGACTTTACACAGATGTCGAGTTGTTTGTTGGGATTTCTCGGAACATTGTAGGATGCACTGTGAATCAGTAATAGGCTGTTTGAGAGAAAAGGTTCAGCGTACAAGACGTCTTCTTTAAAATGGAACAAATATCAACACAGTCTTCTTTTCTCAAAGCTTCATTTAAAAAAATCAATCTCATAAATAAACATTGGCATTTGAACACTTTAATTAAACAAGTTTGTGGCTCGGGCCTGTTATTCCCTAAGGTTAGCGTATCCCAAGACAGCAGAATCATTTACTGGGATGCGACATATCGGGGCGCTTTCCCCTCCAGTTTGTTTTCCAACAATGACAACAAGCTGCAGCGTGATTCCAAAAATAGTTGGTTTTTCAAAGCCGATGTCCATGGGCAATTTATAGCTTGCTCTCGGAACAAATTGCTGATCTTAAAAAATGGTTCATATACAAGGACTTTGAAGTACGAAATGGCTCTTATCAACTTTTGCCAGCTGTTTTAAAGACACCCGTCGCTGTGCGCATGCATGTGTCGCATTTAAGGTTTCTCAAAATTGCTTTTCACTCATGCAAATCCCCGTCATTGAGATTCAATGTGCATCAAAAGTGCACTTACCCGAGAGACAAGTAGATTTATCGTCTAAACAAAGTCAGAGAGGAAACTTGTGAGAGTTTTTGCTTCTGCCGTCTCTGAATTTTTTTTCTTTTCAGAAGCATTTAATGGGAGGGATATCATTATCAAGTGCAAGACTAATGGTATCCTCACTAATGAAAGCCGCACTTTTCATCTAAAAAGCTTAAGGTAACCAGCTCCCTGAAAGACAAATTATGACATTTCCCTCTGAGTTGCAAAACCCAGCGTGTGTGACAAAGCCATTTCAACTAGTAAAAGATAAGTGTGAATGAGTGTGCTGAGCAAAGAGTCTCATCCTAGTAATAAATGTAAAATGGGTGTTTAAGACAGGATAGTGGAGATATTTCCAGGTTGTTAGATTATTGGCTGCAGTTGGAACAATTCAATTAACACTCCCATGGATGAGATTAATCAGCGACTCAGCCCCGCTCCCCCCGCACCTAGCTGGTGTAATGTAAACTTAGGCTGCAGCCAGAAGGATTCATTATGGTCAGTCTTAATCCATTTTCAACATCATGGAACATGAAAGTAGTCTGAGTCAGGAGTCGGCTAGATTTAATTAAGAGGGTTCATAGATCACTATCTGTGTGCTTTATCTGGGAGACAAGCATTGAAATCTGTTAGTTTGGAGCTATTTCAGATGCTGTGATTACACTCTCCCCTTACGCGAACTCCAGCAGGAATAAGTTAACATAGTTTGACATTTTCATGCCTGACAGGCTAAAGTAGATTTCTAATCTAAAGTTATAGATCCAGGGTTTGATAGAAAGTGATACAGATTAGATGCAGCGTTTTTGGAGCATGGCACAGCACTGAATGTTGTTTCTGCATGTGTCCAGCAAAGTTTTATGAACTCCCGAATCATAACTTTTGCTAGCACCTTGTATATTCAATACAATAACCATTATTAATTAATTAAACTTTACAACTAACAATGAAATGCTGTATAAACCATTTGTTAAGCAATTGTAAAGGTTTATAAACACAAGTTGCAACCATCCAAATAATGTTCATAGATGAACCACAAAGTATTTATTTATTTTTTATAGAGTATTATAAACATCATTTGCGACCTAACAATTAACACCTGCTTACCATTCACTAACAATGACAATTGCTTAATAAATGGTTTATAAAGCAGTTAATTGTTTAACAGTATAATAACTATTGACTAATGTTTAATCAACTATAAATGTATAAATTATTCACCGTGATTATTCTAAATTGTTTTCAATATAAAAACTATAAACCCCCAAATGATGATGGGCCAGGACCACTTTGTTAATATGTTTTAGTAATAAACTTTAGCCAATTAGTTATTTAAGTGTCAACAAACAATGAATCCCCTTGTTTGTGTTGTTGGTAACCTTTTAGAACAATCATCATTAATAAACAGTCAATTTTACAGTTAATTAAACTTAAGTTAATAGTTATTTTACTGTTAAACGATGAAATGCCAATCAAACCATTTATTTAGCAATTGTTAAGGTTTATATACACAGGCTGCAACTTTACTTTATTTAATTTCCCCTAGGGGATAATAAAGTATTTCTGATTCTGATACAATAAACAATTGCTTAATAAACGGTTTATAAAGCATTTCATTGTTTAACAGTGAAATAACTAGTAACTAATGTTTAATTAACTATACATTTACCATTTATCAACAATGATTATTATTTTAAAATGTTTCCAATATACAAATTATAAACCCCCAAATCATGACAGGCCAGGACCACTTTGGGACCATGTTGTATTAACTTTATCACCTTGTTTATGTTATTTAGAGTTTGATTGATTTGTTTGTTTGCTTTGACTTCTGAATATTGTACTCACATATAGAGAATATAACTGTGTTATCTAAAGGTTGTTTGTGACACTTCAAATCGAAACCAAACGAATGAGTGAATAAACACTGTGTGAGTTCAGCATTGCAGAATTGCAGAGGCTGTAGTGGCGCAGCATACAAATTGAGAATGTTAAAAAAGTAATGCAATATACATTTTTCAAAGGTTACTCTTAGATGTAAACTTTCTGTCACGAAGCCAACTGAGCCATATTTCTATCAAACTGATAAAACCAAAACAAATCTGCCTTTATTCCTCTGTTTTCAAATGACTTGACAGAGGAATAATATCCCTCCACTGGATCTATATCATCCCCACTTCTGGGAAAATGACATTTGGGTTATGATTATGAATAAATGTTTAAATATTGAGATAAGCACTTGGCAGAGGAAGAAACAATAAAGGCATCAGGCTTCCTGGGGGGTTTGTGAGGCTGTACTAACAATTGGCTCCCATTTAGAAGCCTCTGGTTTTGCTTTACATTGTCATAGTGTTTTTGTGGAGGCAGAAGTGACCATATATGGATGAGATGGACGATATGCTGATTTAATCTGACTGAGAACCCAGTGGCGCGCCATGGCCGTGACTAGTCAAAGCCTACCCTGCTTTATGGTCTGTTTTACTCTAAATGGGACCATAATTTACAAAACATCATGCTGTGTTGAAGAAGACTTGAAATTAGCACCTGAAACCATAAACTCTCTATTGATGTAATAAATCAAGTGAGAAGTAGGGTCATTTTCTTATAAGCTTACATACAATCGGACTATTTTTGAAACCAGTATAGTGACTTTTGCTTCACATTTCAGACTTGGCAGCTTCTTCCACTATTTATTGTTTTATTATACAGGCTGTAGTGCGTTGATCTAAATGCTGACATTAACATGGCAACACGTTCATAGTAACATGCTAACATGCTGATGTTTAGCAGGTAGACTATTGTTAAAAAGTTTGAATTGCTGGGCACAAAAGCTTAATTCGGTAAAGTCAGATGGCTTAAAGGAATACATTGTCTTTCATCAGGCCTGCAACTAACATTATTATTATTTTCATGAATGATTAATATGCCAGATATTTTCACAATCAGTTCATTCATTGCTTAAAGGTCTTTGGACTTTAGATTTCTCAGCTTGTCAAATACAGACACACCAACCCAAAGCATTAGTATTTAATAAGTTGGGAATGAGACTCAACAATCAAGTTTCTTGGGACCTTTAATTGGACCTTTAATCAATAAAACGTTTAACAAAAGAGCCACGGTGACATCTTCAAATGGATTCTTTTGTCCAACCAACAGTCCCAAACCCAAATATTTTTATTTACTGTCATAAATGACAAAGAAAAGTTGCAAATCCTCACATTTAACAAGCTGGAATGAGCAAATGTTTGACATTTTTGCTTGGAAAGTGACTATCAACCAGTTATCAAAATAGTTTCTTTTGATTAACTTTCATGCTTTTAGGTTGTAGAAGTGTTTGTACATGGGGAACAAAACACACTGAATAATAGTTCAGCCAGGCTCACAGATGAAAGTGTAGACAGAGACTAAGATACCTCTTGGCAACAGTTAAATGAGAATAAAATAAATAGCCAGTCATTGGTAAAACAAATAAGAGGCTTAGCATTAAAATCGTTGCAGTTTTAAATAGTCAGAGTTGTCATAGTCAGAGTTCTAGATGACAGATGTTGTGCTTATAATTCAGTATTGCCCATTGCTAATGGAAGTGTGTTTGGATGACTGATGGATGCAGCTAAAGTGCTTTTTAAACAGTCGCTGCCTGTGTGGCAAACAACAAGCTAAGGTGATTTAATTTCAATGCGGAGTTTGGCTCTGTGTAAATGTATTAGGTATGATGCTTCTATTTATTCTGTGCTGTGATATGATGTGACGAATAGCACTGTCAGATATATAAGACTATGCCAAATGAATTCATCACGGAATGATAAAGGCATGCGGCTGTATTTGTGTTCATATTTGTGTGAACAGCGTAGGTTGCAGGAGCATTCTTTCAGGATGTTTCATCAGTCCGACTGCCCGCCGAACAGCACAACACGCTCGTTTGGCTTCACTTTCAACAACCGGGTCCCCACCAGAATACACTGAAGATTGCTGATATATTAAGGGATTAATGGAAGAGGAGTCAGCGAGGGAGCATCTGTTGGTGTTTAGGCTCGGAGCTGTGATTCAGGTGCCGGTGCCAAAGAATCAGATTGGCAGGTGAACTGTCCCGCAAGGCTGACCAGGTGATCAAGATAGGTGAGAATAGAGGGAAGTGGGTTGGTTAAGAGAGGAGGAGGGCTGTGACGGCACACTAGACGGGACCATTGAGCGTTTGAGAGCTTCGACATTCATGGTCGGCCGAGCTGTGTGATGCATATCACACGTATCTGCTTGGCAGTTCCACTGAGCAGCCGAGGCAATTAACACAAGAAAGGCCGGGGCATTGACAGTCGACTTCAGCTATTAATGTCTTTCCTTAGAGGTAATTTCGACGACGAAAAGAGTGTTAGATTTTTAAAACATGAAAGGACATTGTACGGTATCTTTAACCATACATACCCTCCTACATTGATGTGTTTCACTTGCCTCTCTTGTACTTGCCGCTCAATTGATCATCTTTTAAGTATCTTCTTTATCTTCCTTGCTGTCATTTCATGGATGACTTCTGTCATTATTTTCAAGCAAGAGTGAGGAGTCCCTTTCTTTGCATTGTTATAGACACTGCAATAGAATGGTGCTACAAGAAAGTCATATAGTCGAATGCTGAATATCCAAAGGTTATAAGGTGGCACACACAGATCTGCAGACAAAGTTGAATAGTCTCATGGTCTGATTCAACAATCAGAGCGTCAGCTTTTGACGAGTTGAGAATGAGACTCAAAGATCAACTTTCTTAAGATTGGACCATTAAGATTCACATAATTAAACTAGAATGGCAGTAGAGCGCATACCTCCGCCAAGGCCCAACTATCCCCTTTAATTTAATCAAGCCTAATCCAATATCAAACTCAATAGCCCTGTATCACTCTAAAGTTCAACCACCCTAACTGCTTAACCATAATTTGGGCTCACCAATGATCTCGGATCTGCATCAGATTGCACTCACTCATAGATACCAGCCACCTAAATACACCTGATTTTTTATTATTTCCTGAAAAATTAACAAAAATGTTGAAAAATAGCCTGTTTTGCATTTTTATCGGAAGGGCGAAAGAATTCCTGGATCCATCCCTTTATCCACATCCGCCTCAAAAGTTAATCGGGTCTACTTTGGGCCGAGACTCACCCTCCATCCAGGTTTATTTGCTTTGTTTGGAGCTTTTGACCGCATCACACTGTCTTCATAAGTAGATTTAGTTTACTCAGTTGAAAATGTAGCTGACATAGAAACTTTTCATGGTCACTTTTTTGCCCATGTTGACCTAAGAGTTGAGACTGACAGTACAGCATAGCAATTAATCGATTGAAGCAACTGGCAACTACCAATTAAAACTGATCACTGTTTTGACATTGTATAGACCACGATTAATCAATAATGACAATTGTTGATTGAGCATCGTTGACCTTGGAAACAGCTGTTGACCCAAACAATGTCAACTCAAGATCCACTCACCCACTTACTCTGAAGGTTTCCTGTGACCAGCTCTGTGATGAGCTCAAATGCTCCACAACAGGCAAGCAAGTGCACCAAGGTCAAGAACAATCTGTCGACCTCAACAGTTTCAGACGTACGATTTTGCTTTTTTGGGTTTTGTCTCATTCAATTTAATGAATAAAGATATGATAGAAAACAAATAGTGTGAGTGAGACAAACATGTACAGGTAGATATGGAGATCTAGATCTTGATTTTGAAACACATCCAGGAACACCTCCAGGCAGAGCTGCTGAAAAAACCATGCCAGGCGTCCAGATGAAGCCCAAATCTCTGAGGTTCAAGAGAAATTCCCCTCTAACTCTAAGTCATTGACAGCAGCCCTGGCATCATCACAAAGCTTCCGCTTTCAGTGAAAAAGGGATCACACCTTAATCCTCAGCCATCAAAAATGCCATCGATCGCCTGTAATGCTTGATTTTGATTTTTTTTTTTTTTTATCTCCTTCCTTTTCGCTCTCCTTTTACATCCTAACTGTGACGGCTGAAGGCTGTCAGGAGCTGGGTGGTGGTGGTGGTGGTGGTGGGGTGGGAGCTGAGCTGTTGCCAACACGCATGCACATCAAAGGCACATCATCAAAGTGAGCCATCTGTCCTGCATGGCCTGCTCTCTTCTGCTACCCGGTTGATGATGCACACACACAGTAATAAGATTACACAGCGGCGCAAACAACTAACACGAATAACACAAGAGAATGCGATCCATGGAGGGGCTGAATTGTTAAATTGGCTTAAAGTTGATCGAGCAAGCGTTCTAGTTTGAGTTTGCTTTTCAGTCTTGATGCTTCTTGTCATGCTCGAAAATGTCTTATTTCCCGCTATTTTAACTTTCTGACATGATTACAGGCTGACTTTTTATTCATTTCTGTCACTGCACTGTATAATTCCTTTACCCTTTCCCGACACCCATTTCAAATTACATTGTCAACACCCTGCTAGGCAAAAGATTGAGACCTTCAGGAATGTTTTGAAGGGTTGAATTTGACTTACTAGTCGGTATCACCCACTGTATATTTAAGAGACAGCATCACAGTTTGCTGAAACATTTTTTTCTCTCTGATGAAGACAAAAAATTCAAGCCATGCAGAGTCAGCCTGTGGAGGATTGATAAATAAGGCCAAAGACTTGACTCTGAATACATTTTCCATGAAGCTCAGTATTTGGTTTTATTACGTTGCTGGAAAGATAATGAGAGAAGAGGACACTGGGAGAGGTTGTTAAATTACAGTGAAGAAATCAAAGTCAGATCATCTTCTCATGAGAGTTTTACACAGCCGCATTCTGTGTGGGATGAGACAGAAAGCTTAAAAGGTGCAATATGGAAGAATTGGCCAGCTCTTCAATTCATAGTCCAAACAGATGGGGGCAGCGTGTAACCCAAGTAGCTGCTAACTGCTGCAAACTGTAACTGTGAGAAAGGACAGGCTTGAGCTAGCTTGTTAGCAATTTTTGAATTTTTGAAACTAAAATTCTTGCATGTTGCACCTTTTTAAAGATTGTGAAGTGAAGTGCACTCCTGCAACAGCATTCTACAGAAAAGCAGCAAAGCCATCTGCAACACCTGAATCAATATAAGTAACTTTTTAGATTTGCCTGAAGTGTAAGTTTGGATTTTATGCAAAATATCACAACAACCTCGCTCAAGAGTCCATGCTGCATGCTCAAAGAGGGGAAAGCTGTTAGAGATGCACTAATCTGACACTGCAGGACTGTTTTGGCCAAACATGCATGCAATATTCTGCCGGGTGCAACTAAAAATTGAGCAAAAGGGAAAAGACAAGAACTTAAAACATAAGGGAGACTAATGAGAGACAGGTGAAAATATAGGGCAATCAACAAAGGCTGGAAAACAGACAAAGACAGGAAGTTGAAAGTAAAACTTGACACATAAGAATAAATCTGTCAAAATAAAGCAGGAAATATCCAACAACCAAACCATGACACAGTCCCGCAAGACCGATACTATAATGGCTCAGTAAGGTTGTGCTACGCATATTTTAAGATACCCTGAGTTTAGAAATCGGGGGAGAGAACATCTGAGCCCTTGAAAAGTTAACTTTAGCAGCAAGCTAGCGAGCAGGCAGTGTACATGGAGTGTAAATAAGGAAGCTTTGGAGTTCTTGCTGCCGCTTACAGAATCATAAAGAGCACCCTGCCTGAGTAACTCACACAGGCTCATAAGAATCAACAGTTCAGAGAGATAATTAGGGGTTAGGTCATGCAACGCCGTTAAATCAATCAGCACAGTGTCTTAATAAATTCTACCAACGTACCAGCCGCCAGTGAGCAGACACTCGAATGGGGCAGATACAGTCTTGCGCTATTAGTCTTGGTTTCCTGCAGAATTTTAAACACATTTTGTACTTTTTTGTACCATTCAGCCACCTTTTAAGAAGTGTATTTTGAGATCCAGACAGCTGCTGACACCAGGGAACAAGGCAGGTCTCACAAGATTTTGAAAGAATTTGGTATGGCGGGTTGTCAGGCTGACGAGAAGTATTTAATGTGACAGGGTGTCCATTATAGTTCATGAGAGATCAGTCAACACTGCCTGAGAGCTCCAAGATAAGGACAGGATACTTTGTTGATACCGAATACAATATGTGGATTTGTTGCTAATGAAGATGCAGGCTGTGGCCTTGATATCTGTTTGATCTTATTCAAATAAAAGGTTACAACATTCACAGTCAGAGTTTGGAAATAGACACATCAAGGGAGTTCACAAAGCAATCAGCATCTTTCAAAAGAAAAACGAAAAAAGACAGGGATTGTGCTGATTTATAGAGATTAGTTCAGAGGAGCATTTTTCTTATAATTAATAGTAATATTTCCTTCATGTCTTGAAATCAACAAGCAGCTTTGTACTTTCCCATGTCTTCTCGCCTTTACTGCAATCCCTTTTAGGCAAAGGATGCCTTAATTTATCCAAAGTAATAGACTGACAGATGATGTTGATGTACAGTCACTTTCAGTAGTGCCAAAGCATCTTAAGAAGAAGGAAAAAGATCACTGAAGTAATTAGTCAGATCAGTAGTCTGGGTAAACTGTGCCAAAGGATAGACACTTCAATCGATAAAGCCAAAGCAAAAAGTGCACTAGTGACCGTTCGCTAAACCGTAAATGGGCAAAGCCGATCCTTCTTCACCTGTTTAACTGTTGTGCACGAGCTGTAGTAAAAGAAATAAAAAGCATTTAAAGAGTTTGGATGTTGGTGGTTATTTCTATCCTATCCAAAACCAAAAAGACAAGAGCAGAAGTCTAAGGAACGGCTTCGTTAGCAATAGTATTACTATTGTACTATGTAAACTATTGTTTAAAAACTTGGTAGGGTCCATTTTGGCCTTCAATTGACAAAAGGCTTACATACTTCCTCTGTGGATGGAGTTAGTTTTACCGGCTTTACATCGATGACATGCTCATCAATCTACAAGGTACAACGTTACGTACACTTAAGGTCTGATCTTCTCTAAATGCACTCCAGCAAACTGTGGATTCAGGTCGCCTTTCTGTGTCGTATCATTTTCACTTTAACAAGAGGAATGACCAGAACATGCTGAGTCATTCATCAATTTGATTTCCTGGAGCAATTGTACGCTCATGTATTTTTGCAGAGGCATTCTCTGCAATATTCTGCCCCTTTATTTTATTGAGGAGGTAGATGTTCTAAAGAGAAAGACAAGTTTGTTTGGGTTTGTATTATTTATGTTATTTTCTGTTTGGTTACGTCATCAACAGCAATAAGCACATACTGTACGAGTTTGTGGTCCATCTGTAGTGGAAATTAAGACATTTTCCTTTCCTCCGTGGGGAGATTGGTCGAGAGCATTTGGCCTCTCATCAATGTTTCATAGTAACTCTTTGGGTCAGTGCTGCAGTCCACATTCAGTCCATTAGCAACCAGCAGAACATGCTTGACTTGGTTCAGTCTTTGGCTTCACGTCTTCTCTTAGTCACGCATAGGAAACCGCAGAGCTTGGCAGCTGGGTTAAAAAGACCCAGTGTGATGTTTCAGAGCAGGTCAAGAAGTCTCAAGTCAAGTGGCTTGTACAAATGTAATCCTTTACCAACCTCATTCCTAAGAGAACATTGCTGTAGAAAGCACATAACAGAGCCCTCAGTATTGGGTTTATTCATAATGAAATGTCTACTGTCTGTATCTGGTTACAGATCAAAATCAACAGAGTCTAGCAGGCCGTTTTTTATTTTTTTTTGAGAATTCCTGTAAGTATCAGGGCTTTCTGCCAGGATGAATTGTGTAAAAATTTCAAGGGAGCCAGATTTATGAGCACTCAGTTGAGTTATAACATTGTTCGGTGTCGTCAGTGCATTTTTCAGAGGAGTAAAGTTTTGCTAAAATTCAAACTAATAAAAGTGGAAATGGATGTCATCTGTATGGGCACTGCATATGTATGGGTAGTGATTGTTGGGCATCAGACTTCAAATGCATGAGCACCCATAATGCTGTTATAATAGCTTTCACTTTTATGTAAAGGCTCCACCAGACTTTTGAACCTGGCTGCAAAGATTTGCTTCTGTCCCCTAACCAAACCATAAACTACAGCCTGTGATCTGAAGTTCACAAATTGACTTCTTTGGCCCAACATAGTATCACAGCAGTTTCTAAAATGTCAGGGAATCTTTGTATCGAACCAGATATTTTTCATGGGAAGTCGGGACATCTCTAGCCGTGTTTGTGGTGCCAAAAACCACCACCACACTAATAATATAGCTATTCTACAGTAAGGCTGAGGGTTACTTCCCATCATAACTCTAGAATGGAAGCACCTAGACACTTGAAATTTTAAGCACTTGCGACAAATCTTTAGACACGCCAACACATCAAATTTTCACATTTGGGTGGTACCATTGGACGTGGATGCCCCAAAACCATCAGATGGACAGTGGTTCCAGGTCTCTACAACCTTCTAAGTGGAAGTTATTCCCAAAAAAAACAGGAATATAGGGGTATGAAGGTAGTCATCATCCCTATAACCGAACCCTAACCCTAAGCCGGACCTGGTCCTTGTCTGAGTTCGGGTTAGGGCTTAGGGTTAAGGTAGCCAAAACGTCCCTTTCATGACCCTGGTCCTAAGGTGTTTGTGCCTGAACCTAACCAGACCATAACCATAGTGCTGTCACAATGAAAATTGAACCTAAACAAATGGAAATATGCAACATAGAGAAATGTAAGGGTCAACCTATCTGTGGTTTACAGAAACGTACATTGCCAAACTTTAATCTGGTGAATGGGTTAGATAGTCCAATGTGTGCCCATATACACAAATCCTAACAATTCAATTTCATATTTTATTCACAAACCCCTGAGCGTTATGAATCAGTCAGTCAGATGATGGCACCATCTTTACTGAACTGTATCCAGCTTCCTTCTTGGCTCATCGCCAAACTCTCCACAAGATTTAATTGAAATCCGTCAGGTAGTTTTTGAGATATCCTGCCAACTGAACACATACCCTTACACCGGCCGTATTACATCAGGAGTATTCTTCCCCTGCTAATGTCTCACTGACCCTGAGGCCGATACCTCATTCCTCTGCACATAATCACCATTAAGCAGAATTACTTGCATTTTCCTTCCTGTCGCCCTCCTGGCTGATACCGAGGCATCTCAGGTTGTGGGTTGACACAGATGTTGAGACACCTGACACACGGCACTCTGCAGAGAAAGCAGCATATCTCTTTTCACTTGGGGTCATTCGGTTTAATACAATCATTTCTCCCTGGTAAAAGATATTAAATTTGTCTTAAAAGGGGAAAAAAATACTCTGCTGGAATGAATAAAAAATAAATGGCTGCTCAGCAGTAATCTCAGGTTAAAGAATCCCCTTTCCTGGCTTTCCCTGAACTCTTCCACGATCCACAACCTCCATTCCTTTGCGTCTTACCTTAACTCAAACTTTCTTTCGTTGTTAAATGATGCTGGACAAGACTTACTCCCTTTCTTTCATCTCAGCAGTGAACCCTCCCTTTACCCTCCTCGCCTTCATCTCCCCGCCTGTTTCTAGCAGCCCTTCCGTCTCTCTGTCTCTTTCTCCTGGCTCTCGCAGGGTCTCGTGTCTTTAACGAGCCAATAAGGGACAACTCGACAAACATTCCATCACATTAGCATGGGGGACTGGGGCTAGGGATTGTGTTAAGCTCAGCATTAGCCAGCCTGCCGCTGCTTTAATTACGTTTGCTCAGCACAAGCTACGCTAATGGCTAGCTCGGTGCCACATTTCCTTCTCAGAAGAAGGGCATGTGAGCCAGGTTTCAGCTTGAAGATGCCACAAAGGATTGTAAGGTTGGGAAACAGGGCATGCAGGAGTTATATTCTAATGAGCAACATTTATATAAAAGACTCCTTGTTGCACAGTGAATGGTATAACACGAAAATATGGCACTGAGGAGAAACCGGAAGATCTGGGATAACAAAACGATTGCATGTTTGCAGAAACACTGAAGCAAATTGGTAGTTAAAGGTCCCATATTGTATAAAGTAAAATGTCTCAATGTCGCTCGAGAGCTGACCAATCAGATCAGACTGGGCTTTTCGGCAGGGGGGCCTTTAAGAGACACGCACTAAAACAGAGCATTCAGACAGAGGGTGAATAGAGGTGCTGCAGCAATGGACAGTATGAGAAAAACAAATGTTTTTTGGACATTAAAGCATGTAAAGCTTAAAATTAAAGTTTGGACCTAAGAATTAGCATAATGTGGGACCTTCAAGACACTAAAACTCATACCACAAACCCTGTAATATCTTGTGCTGCTTATCATTTGAGACTAGTACTGAGTCATATGTCCGGTATTGCTGTCCAGTCATGCCAGTTTCTGGGACACTCAGTATGCAGGTATTGTTTGGGAGCCAAATGCAATGCGTCATCCTAGCAATCACACATTGTTGCTTCTCTAGCTCTTTTACTTCACCGCTGTTTATTTCCGACATTTTTCCTCCCTCATCCTGCCTGTTTTTGCTGCTTGCTCAAATCTCTCTCTGTCTGTGTTCCTTGCTGCTGCAGATAGTTATCCCTGTGGGTGGGGGAGTCGCTGAGATATCATCTCTCGCGCTGTTACATCTGCTCTCTTCTGGCTGCACGATAAACACATGTAGCTGCCACAGATGTGGACTCGTGAATCCATAATGCATGACCCAACCGTTGTTTCTTACCTGTTGCAGGGAAATTCTTCTGTCAAGTTTTGTACCAGACTTTGTATTTCAGAATGATCTAAACTGCCTCAGTTGAGTGCTGCCTTAGACTGGAGGTTCCCAAGCTCTGGAGCGTGGGCAAATATCAACAAAGGCAGCTACATGATCAGAGGGCAGTTATACAGCACATGAAATCTGTGTCATGTCAGGACCCGTGAAATGTCATTGAAATGTATATCTATATTTTTTAAATTGTTAAGTAACTTTAATGACAGACGGACCAAATGAATATAAACAAACTGTCATGGTACTGTTAAAGTTAATGTGAAAAATGTGTTAGCAAACATATGCCTATTATATATCCAGGATGAATTTGGAGTTGTGTTTGTGGCCACGTGATGAATCCAAGTCCAATATCAATTTCCTTTTTGCTCTGTTTTTGGTCTCCACCATCTCCTGAGTCTCTCTCTTTAGCTGCTAAAAGTGCCACTATGTTCACCAGATAGTCGCTAACTTTGTATGCATGTTGTTTGCTACGAGGAAAGTAGTGAACAGTCAGTTTTTCTGAAAAGTGAACTTAATCATTAAAGTTGCAGACCAGAAAACTAAGACAATAAACTGAATTATAACTGGTTCATAACTTATAATGTCCGTCCATCCCAGTCTTGTGAAAACAATATCTCAACAGCTCTTTGAGGGAGTTTCTTTAACTTTGGCACAAATGTTCACTTGAACTCAAGGATGAATTTGGTTTTGGTGGTCAAAGGTCAAAGGTTGCTGTGATCTCACAAAAACCCATTACATTACCCATGACAAAATTTAACACAAATGTCAAATATGCTAAAAAAATATGAAGTTATGACATTTTATAAGCAAAAGGTCAACTCCGCTATCATGTCATAATGTTTTGTAAAAAGTGTTATGGCCATTATTCAACACCTTCGCTCAGGAACAGCAACTCGACTGATTCATTTGTACGCTCAGTATAAAAATTCAAAATGTACAGTTATTGTAAATCCGTCAATAAAAAACTCCATCTGTGGTGCAAGGACAGTTGAGAGCCCCTGCCTTGAAATAACAAAAACCACGAACAAAGGCCAGATACTAAAAATCCTGTGTATATAATTCAGTTTGTATCTGCAGTATCAGACTCACGGCCTTCTATTGTACATTTAGTTTTCTTACCAAGGACAAGACACAGCTAGGTCCATTTGTTGATCACAGAGTAAGTTGCATTCACACACACCAGTGCTCTCTTTCGTCGCAACGCAGTTGGAGGTGAAGCACAGTGACGGACAGCATTTGACTCGAAACAGATGGGAGAATGTCTGGTTCATTTTGTCCCAGTATCAGTCTTCCAATCTGGTGTCATAAGTGTGTCAGGGTTCTCAAACCTTGGGCTGCTGCCACCACTGATTTTCAAACTGGGCTGAGGCAAACGCCACATGTTCAAATCACATGTCATCTACCTTTCAATCTCCAGACGAACTACTTAAAACTTACTTTTTCTGAGGAAAAGGCTTTAATTTGAGGCAGTTACCTTGACGGTGAAGGAAGTTCCATAATGTCTGAAAGTACTTCTTCAAGCAGGTCTATAATCATTGATGCAAATGCTTTTCTACTTTTTGCAAAAGTGTAAAACATACAGCAGCTCCTATGTGATGCTTACTTTGATGTGCCAGGTTCCTCCTCCACGAAAGGCAGCTAGCAATTTACAACATTTGTTTGAACATCATTATAGATGAATGCGCGCCAATTAAAGGTTAACTTACCAAACTAAACTCTGCTGTCGTTCCGTCTATTTTCTCCGGGATCTTTTTTTGACAGTAAAGTATGTGTACTTAGCAGAACGCGTCGAGGATGGAGGAGCGAAAAAAGGAAATATCCGGTGAGTCCCAGGTTAATTAAAAGATGATCACGTCTTCAACATCTGGCTGTGAAGTTGTCAAATTCGATGAGGAAAGAGAAGTCAAAAGAATTGCCCAAGGGAGTATTCCAACAGAGCGAGCGAGATGAGAAATAACATCTCACTGGCGTGCGAGGAGAAGGAAGAGATGGGCGATAGAAACAGGAAGAAGCGACAGACAGATTTTTAGTTACACCATCTGAGTGGGAGGTTCGAAGCCAAAGGATGATTGATAAATTCAGTATTTTGAAACCTTATGTCAACAGCACAGATTACTCGCTCTGAGGGGTTTATAGATAAAGGTGTAGCACAAAAGACGTGACCTCATATTTGGAATAATCTCTGAGAAACCTTCTCTTTGCACAATAAAAAAAAATGGAACTTCAAAGCCCCTGAAAATCCATTTTAAATTGAAGATTTTCCTCCTTAACATTAAGTATTCATAAGAAACAGTCACACATTTTAAAAAAAAGTCATCTCAAAGCTTTATCAGGGATGTGTGGGTGTGATTTTATCCGATCTGACTAACAGTGCTGGAAACATGAGCAAAGAAGCGACAGTTGTCATCATGTTTCAGTTCATATGTTGCAGCAGTGTGATTGGTACAGTGCATGGAAGTGTGTGGCTTCAACTTAATTACTAACTTAACACCATAAGGAAGTATTTTACCGCTGGAAAGATGGCCCTTAAAACTGGGCTGTCTCTGCAGTAGAAAGACACATTTCTGATCAGATTTTATGATAGTTGGCTCCTTTTCCTCATTCCAGTGGTGTTTTGAATGCCAACTTTACCGTCACGCAATTACATTAGCTTTTAATAAATAAACAAATCATTACCATGTGCTATGAAATAAACTCCTCCTGCACCTGGATTAGATGAAGTTGTCAGTCTCTGGGCTGATTTCGCATTTTCCCTCCACATGTTCAAGCTGCAGATGTTCGTTTTAACCATCCACTGAAACAATTCTGAGTAAATCTGCGGCGAGAAATGGTCCATGACTCATGTGTCATGCTGCTTAATTGTCATCTTGTGAAGCTCGACCTCCATTTTGTCAAGCTCGCAGTGATGTGGAGAAAATTTGATAATAACACCTTTAGATATCCTGTAGTGAGCCTTTAGCTGGCTGGGAGTTAAAAACATCTGTCTTCCAGAAATAGCGCATTGAGTCAGTTTTATATAACTTAACTTTTTGTAGTG
Source organism: Pagrus major (assembly GCF_040436345.1). Taxonomy (NCBI): domain Eukaryota; kingdom Metazoa; phylum Chordata; class Actinopteri; order Spariformes; family Sparidae; genus Pagrus; species Pagrus major. Next base: position 21,315,584 of record NC_133238.1, read on the forward strand.
TAGTTTTAATGTCAGACCACAGTACTTTAGTTTGTAGAGACCTATGTGAGCAGGAAGAGACGGAGATCTGGCTGTGCCACTTAAGCTTAAGTTCCTTAGATTTTATAGTTGTGCATAAGGAGGGTCGGCGGGATGCCACAAAAGCTATGGCAGCAAGAAGGTGACGGAGGAAGAAGAAGGTCAATTCTTGTTGGAAAGTCAATCAAATGACACAAAATGATGCATAACAGGATGCATAACAATCACAAAGAGATTAAATCAACCTCAAAGTGAGGCAAAACAATCAGAGATGCAAAGCAACTGCGAAGTGATGTAAAACGACTACAGAGATGAGCTGGTAACGGCCGCAATACACAAAACAACAACAAAAAGACACAACATAGCTACAAAGACACACAAAACGTCAACAATGAGACACAAAAACTACATAGAGACACAAAATAACAAAAAAGAGACACAAAATGACAACAAAGAGAAACAAAACGACTTCAAAGAGGCACAAAAGGACTGCAATGATACACCTAACGACTATAGAGAGATATAAAAATGACAACAAAGACTCACAGAATGACTACAAAGAGACAAAATGACAACAACGAGACACAAAATTACTTAAAGGAGACAAAATTACAACAATGAGACACAAAACGACTACAAAGAGACAAAAGAGCTACAATGAGACAATCAACGACTATAGAGAGATACAAAAATGACATTAAAGAGATACGAAATGAAAACAAAGGGTCACAGAACAACTACAAAGAGTTAAAATGACAACAATAAGACACAACATGACTGCAGAGAGACACAAAATGTCAACAGAGAGCCACACAACGACAGCAATGAGACACAAAACAACTACAAAAGACAACAATTAGACACAAAATAACTACTGAGAGACAAAAAAAGACAACACAGACATGCACAAGGTCTGGATGTCTTGCTCTTATCTAGAAGGGGTGTGGGGCCTTCTGCATGTCTGTGTTGAGGGGTGGTTGTCTCATTATGTGTCCATGGCTGCAGGCTAATTGGAGTGCAACCCTTTATTGAAAATACTTCGTATTAGAATATTTGTAGTTGTTGATTTGTCATTTTTTACACTAACTAAGCAAGCTAACTAATATTAATGTACACTTGATAATTAATAAGAGTCAGGGACTTAGATATGTCTTTTTTCTAAATCAAGAGTCTCTTAAACCCTCCGCTGTAGTTGAGAGGAAGTGAGTCAAGGCTCACCAACAAAAAACATTTTAGTCTCCTGTCACTTCTCAGCCGTCTACAGTTGGCAGCGTCATCCACCTCTCTCGCTCTTTGTTCCCATTTTCCTCTCCGTCTCGCCTCCTCCTGTTTTCTGCCTCTCGCTCACTATCACCTCCTTCCCTTCCTCACAGCTGGCGCTCGCTCAGCCAACAGGTAGACCCAGAGATGCTGACAGGTTTGATACAGATGTGATGACACGCCGTGGCCCGAGGCACAAAGCTGAGAACTGATTCTCCTCCTTTCTTTCGTTTTCCTCCTGCGTATCTTCCCATCCACATAACTCCTCTCTTCTGTTTCTCTTTTCATGTCTCTTTGTTTATGTCATTTACCACTGGGAGTTGTCAGCCGGTGCTTATTATACCCCTCCTACACTAATTGGGGGCAGAGGATGTGCAGATTGAGCCTTGATTGCTGCCTTCCCCTTTGCATTTGCACCCTCCTTCCTGCTGACACCCCCACTCCTTCACCCTTTTTTCACACAAATACAAACACACACTCCAAACACAACCATGCATTCATGCTCCGTCTCCCTTTCTGTCAACATCAAACACACCGCAAGAGCGGGCACTGACACAATTACGTGGGTTTTGGCATTGACACATACCCAGATTACAGCTCTATTAGCTCGCGATTTCATTATCTCACCTTCACAATGGCTGAATCTGATGCTTTCCCTCTCACCGCCCTAATCCTCTTTGTTTTCAGTGGCCTTTTTGAGGTCACATGGTCTTGTATCTGATAAGTTTATAATGACTCCTAATGAGCCATTATTTATTCCTGGCTAATCAGCTGCATATTGAGTGTGAAGTGAGTGCTGACGAGGCCTGTTTCTGATACAAAGTCTCATTTTTCATGCTGGAAAAGAAAGACATGGCGGACAAGGAATGGGTGTCTGCACCAAATAAAGAAAAAGTGGATTGTCTGTGCCCTGCTGCCTCATGAAGGTGTTTGGATCTTGACATCAAGGCAATAAAGGGAAAAGCTTGTTTGAGCAATTGAATACAAGAGGAGATAAGGGAGCCTTGCAGGTTTAATATTCATCAAAACTTTGTGAGCCCAGTGATTCAGTCAAGTTTGCTCTGATTTGTTGGAGATAGGAGCGAGTCCCTGTCAGCCACTACCTAGTTACACAGTCCCCGATCTAATACAGATACGATACAGATCAGTTCGGCTCTGATTTAGCTGTTATTAGAATTTAGTATTTATTTATCACACATGAAAGTGCGACTAAGATAAATGATTTATTTTCTCTCTTTTAATTTGAATAAAATCTGACGTGACCTGAATACATACGTCTTCTGCTACACAAACAATGGTAAACACAGCCAGTGATATGCTAAATATTTATCTCCTTACCTTCAAAATACTTATCTTCATAGTCAGCAACAAAAGGTCTGCTGACTAAGTACTGTGTCATCCTTCTGAATTTAGTATTCAGACAGCGCCCCTGTAAATAAAACAGCTCATGGCTTTGTAAGCCAGAAGTTGGGTCTGATTTAGCATTAGCAGCTATCGCTAGCGTTGCTAGCATTGATGGTTGAGGTGCCACCTGCATGCTTTGACGACTTATGATGCAGAGTCAGGATATCAGGAAAGGTCGTAGACGAGTGGTATTGACATTTGTCTCAGTGATGTGATGATGTTGATGGTCGTTAGCAGGTTTGTTATTGGGGAAGGTAGCACACATGCTACAGGTACAGGAGCACAGAAAGAGGGGGAGACTTGTATTTTTTCCAGGCTTTAGTCAGTTGTGGTTGTGTTTCTTTTCAATAAATCTTTCCACCCACTGGACGGCATACAGAGTGTGGTGGGGGTTGACGTATTTTTGTCAGCTAACCGGGAAATTGTTTCTATTGGATTATTGTGAAAAATAAGGCCTGTGGCAAACAAACACAATATGATATTGACATATTTTGTTCAGCAGGATAATCTTTATACACCACTTCTATGTTTTTTATAGCAGAAATGCAATCGCCTGAAGTAAAAAGATAACACTAGGCCATAAACAAACTACACCATGGTCACAAGATTTCAACATCACCACCATAAAACTTCATATTACAATATGCTATAAATATTTCACTATACATTGATACATCTACAAGCCGACAAGTCCGAGTTCCAATTGTGTGCAAGTAAAGTCTGCCTGTAAAGGTGGAGAAGTGGGTAGATGAGTGTCTGTGTTGGGTTTTACGGTACAATATGTAAGACTTGGCCATCTGTTGAATTCATACTCCAGACAGGCAGGTGCACAGCATATCACTAGAGTAACCATTATCTGTAAATGCAATTAGCTAATTAGCTAAGTTAGCCATGCAGCTGGCTCAGGGACAACAAAAAGGCAGGTCGGGTATTGTTCAGCGGCCCCTTTAGGTACAAAGTGGTATTAAGAGTAAGGATCGGCCAGGGCTAGCTGGATAGCATGCTAGCTTCAGTATATAATTGTTATTTCTTTACATTCTGTTGATAATGTTGTTTAATTCTTATATATTACACCTTCATGTCCCCAACAACCTCTCGTTTAGCCACTTATTGGCAAAGCTAGAGGAATTTACTGACTATTTTGTTGTCATTGAACAAAACTTGGAAAAATAAAAAAATAAATAAAAGGTTCAAAGTTTTATTTGAGTGTCCTGACTGAACTGTTATTCTGCTGAAGTAATATTGCCGAATCACAATCCTGCTCATGTCAGCTTATCCATTCCCACGTGTGTCCATCCATTCCCCCCCTGTTGCCACACAGCTCTTTTTATGATCTGTGGGACAGTATTTTGACACGTTGACTGACACGCGCCGGATGTGCTGACATGACATTTATTTATTTATTTATTTTGCCCATCCTCCTCCCGGCAGCTCTATTCCCTAATCGACAATGCGGTGACAGAAAATGCGGCAGCTCCCCAGTTTCAGAGGGAGGCTGAGGAGAAAAGTGCGCCCTGGGGACTCGAGTCCTTGCACTCTCACCTCATCAGCACATACTGCTTAATCTCTACAAGCACACATTCAGAACCTCCACCCTGACATATTTGACTCTTTTAATGGGTTACGCTGAGCATAATCAATCTCTGCCCTGAATATCATCACCTGCATTATGCTGCCGTTGAGGTGAGGAAAATGGGGAATTTATGCAAAGTTAATGCAACGCCAAAACAAAAGCATGAAGGGTGAAAAGGGAAATACAACAACACAATCGGAAAGGAGCAGAAATCCATCCTTTCTTCAGCACTTCCTGTCCCATTTCACACAGATTAACCTTACGTTTTCAAACCCAGACTTTTGGAACCGGCCGATTAGGGAAACAAACAATGCAGGCTCAAGTGAGTCACACGGGAACATCAGGGCAAAGTGACACTTTGTATACGGAGTCCCAGTCGTGCTATTCAGGAGCTCATTTGACAAATGAGTTTCACTAATTAATGAACTGCACGGGCTGACTAACACATCCAGGTGTTAGGAATAACTATGAAAATGTTTATTGCTGGGGGAAATGACGATGTCATACAGCATTACATTTTCAAGATAGCGGCTGCAGTTTATCTCCTCGGTGGATCAGTCAAGCACTCCCTTGGTTTTCAGCTTGAATGACCACAATTGAGTGGGTAAATAATGACAGATACAAACTCGTTGTTATCCTGTTCAGGCTAAAATGACATTTCGGTGGCTTTTCACATTTAAACAAAACCAAGTGGAACTCAGCCGTTACACTACTTTATCCATACATACAATATACACCAATCAGCCAGGACATCAACAACAGTGACATTAATCATCTCGTTACAATCAATGTTCTACTGGGAAACCTTGCTGGGACCAGGCATTCATGTGGATGCCGCTTGATACACACCACCCATCCAAACACCGTTGCAGATGTACAAGGACATCCAGTATTGGTTGAAGGATTACTGCCACACCGCAAAAACTGCTCAGGAATGGCCCGAAAAACGTGACAAAGAGCTGAAGTTGCGACCTGTCCCGGGAATTTCCCAGATCTGAATCCGATCGAACATCTCTAAGATGTGCCGGAACAAGCCCGTTCCATGAAGGCCCCACAATGGATGAGACTTGGACTTACCTGTGAAGGCTTAGACACAGGTCTTCTGGGGGTGTCCTGTGGCATCAGGCACCAGGGTGTTGGTGGTTGATCCTTTGAGTGCTATCGGTTTCAAGTTGGGTTTCCCTGGATGGGTCTTGTTCCGGGAAGTCATACGGGAGCTGGATCAGGTCGGGATCTGGGTAATTTGGAGGCCAGATCTTTGTCACATTTCTCTGGCAGTTCCGGAGCAGTTTTAGCTGTGTGGCAGGACATATTGTCCTGCTTGGGGAGGCCACTACCATCGCTGAGTGCTGTTGCCTTGAGGGGCTGTACTTGATCCAAGTTTTCCCAGTAGAACATTACACTGTAGCAAGGTGATCTATGTTATTTACTTCACCTCTCAGTGGTTTTAATGTACTGGCTGATCAGTGTATATTTCATTTTAATCAGAAGGAGATCCAGAATCTATCAAGGATTTTCTCAGTTTGCACAGGAGCCTTTGGACCACAAGTTAAAGCCAGCCTTCTCTTTATGGGCTTAATTATAAAATAGGATGATGTAATCTCCGCACGTCACCCGTCTGAAGTTTTCAACAAGATTCACTTTGGGCTTTGGATTGCGGCCAAATGGAAATTTGAGAATGCACTTAACTCAAATCTGAAATTAAACAAACACAGGGCCAACGACTGACCACTTTAAAGTTCCCCGGCTAAGTGGCCATTTGATGAACAAAGTGGTTGTTGCACCCACATTCGCACATTCACTGCGCTCTGACGTGTGTGCTTGTGGGTAAAGCAGTGCTCGGGAGTTTAGTGTCAACTCTGGTACTGTAATTATCTCCTAGCCCGAGGACGGATACATCATTGGTCTGTGGGGATGACACAGGAGCTGATGACTGCATTAATACACCGTCATTTTACACCAGGAGATTCAGAGCTGAGTCTCAAATGGAAACAAAATAGAGATTGTTACAAGAATGGGTGTAGTTATGCTTAGTTTTTGACTTTTTCTTCACTGTGTGAAACAAGGGTACTTGGCAGGCTTGCTGCACCAGTTTCCTCAAGAATATTACTGTAAAACATGCAACTGGGGACAACGTGCTCAAAACAGCAACTGCTTAATTAGACATTAATTTGAGCCAAGGAGTGCCTACACTGTCTTTGGTGATTTGCTGTACTGCAGTAGTTGGACCAGAGTGTAAATATAGGATGCTTTGGGGGAACAAATTGTCTTTTAAACATTAATAATGTCTGATGCATTCATGTGTTTTACTCTGCTGTGTTGAATACTGATGCATATCTCTAAAACCCAGATGAATTGGTGCTTTTTAGCCATTTACATTAGCCTGTTCGTTTGTCTGTCCACCACTTTGGTCCGGACTGAAATATCTCAACAAATATTAAATGGATTGGCGTGAAATTTGGTACAGATCTCCATGGTTGCCAGCAATTTAATCCTATTTATTTTGGTTACCCTTTGACTCTTCATTGAGGGACACCAGCAAGTCATAGTTTGGGCTTAGCTTGAGAACAACATTTTATAGAATTTCATGCTCCCCAGAGAATGAAGCCTACTGTTGTGTTTTCTTCTTCTTCTTCTTCTTCTTCTTCTTCTTCTTCTCCTCTGTGATTATTGCCAGACCGCAACTTTACAGGTGCATACTGCCACCTATTGCTTTGGAATATGTAGATCAAGGGTCGCCAACATGGTGCCCACGTATGCCTGGTCGCCAACAGTGAGCATATGATACTGTCTACTAATACATGTAACCTATTAAATGTATATCAGTGTTTCTTTACTTTGGCAGGCCCAAGTATATTTGGCAACCCATTTTAGCATTTAACAGACATCCATGTTCCTCAGAGGATGAATCCTGACATTTGTGATCCCTTTTTCCTTGTTTTCCCCAATAAGCTTGACATTTTTGGGTGTCAGTGAAATGTCACAACAAATATAAAGTGGCATGAAAACTGGTAAATATATTCGTAGAGCCAGGAAGATGAATCCTACTGGCTTAACAGATCCCCTTTTTTTCTTCTAGTGGCACCAGCAGGTCAAAATTGGACTTTGTTTAGTACTTTTATGAGTACGGGCTAACAAGCTAAACTAACATGGTGAACATGGTAAATAAAGTCTGTATTGCTGTAGACTCTGAATCTTGTTGAATCCTTTTACTAATGTTTTAAGAGTTGTTAAGAGTGTGCTCAGTCCACACTTTCCTCAGCAGATCATGTTCTACTACTATATTTCTTTTGAAGTCTAAGCCTTGATCTGAATTACATTACCAGCTCCAAGTTAAAAATTCAGGTCCAGATGTCATGGAAAGTGTTAGCAGCACTCTGACCAGTAAGCTTTCATTCCTCCCCTCTCTGCCTGTATTGATCTCCCATATCGAGAACCTCTCTCATGAAGAGGGAATGAGAAAAAGCGACCAGGGCTTCGATCCTCGATGCCTCCCTCTCCATGCTCCATGCTACTCCCACTTTGGAAAAATGTCCCTCACCACATAAAGAGGGAGCTTTGCAGAATGAAGATAGGGCCACAGACAGCCACGGAGTGCCAGCGATAATGGCCATCTCCTGGGAGCCCAAAGAGCCGTGACGGGCGGCCATTCCCTGGCACCGTCTCCCTGCCACCGATAAGGACGGGGCATGTGGAGAGACACTGCGGCGGCGATCTCTTTCTCCCGCAGCACATTCACTCGTTCCCCCAGTCCTGGCCAGATAACAGGGTGCACTGTAGACAAGCTGCTCGCTCACTCACTGTTGATTCATGGAATATGCGTGTGTGCACCTGCTGAGTGCTGAGATTTGGACTGGAAGGAACATGATGCAGCGGAAAAAGAGAAAAGAAGTGTGTGTGAATGCAGGTGTGTGTGTGTGTGTGTGTGTGTGTGTGTGTGTGTGTGTGTGTGTGTGTGCACTGCAGTGGCAGGCTGATGGGCGACTATGCTAGCTCGTACTACAGATAAGTAGTGATGTGATTTGCAAAAATGATGCACAAACTTCTTCTGTGAAGCGATTAAACTTTTGACAACCTCGCACAAATAGCTAAACCCAAAGTTCAGCATCAGCTGAAAAATCAATTAAACTGTATTTAAGCTGTAATTAATCAGTCGTTTATCAGTAGCCCGCTCTGACGCTGCACCCTATCCTTCAGTATTATTTCCTTTTTTCGCTCCAGACAAATTTTCCCACTGAGTCCAATTAGTAAATTAGCCTGGAAAATGAGCATGGATAAATTACCCATTATCGTTGTGAGTTATAGTGGCTCTGCAATGACAATTTTGTAACCCTCTTTGCCCGCTGCCTGTTTCAGTTTCCTGTTCGGTAACGGCGCTAAAAGATGTCACACACACACACACACACACACACACACACACACACACACACACACCTTAGATTCAGCACTGAAAACCGACTCATTCATCCAACTGCAGTTAGATCGCTTCGATTGCCAAATGAAATCTTTCTAAACTTTTACAAGAGTTTGTCATTTACCAACTGATGTCGGTCCCCATGGTGGCGTAGTTATCGTTTTTTTTATTGTTATTACCTTTTTTGTTGCACTTTTTCATTGCTTTTATTAGATCAGACAATATAGAGAGATGACAGGAGACGGGAAGAGAGAGGGGGGATGACATGCAACAAAGGGCCACAGGTCGGATTCAGACCCTGGGCTTCTGCAGCATCTGTACATGGGCCACACGCTGTACCAACCAAGCTGCCCATGCCCATGTTTATTGTGTTGTGTTTTCCTGAATGTGTATTTTTTCCGTGTGTCCTTGTATGCTTTTTCCTTTATTGCTCAGGTTTCCAAATTCTTTGGCATGTAACCTCTTAAAGGGACAGTTCACCAAAAAACGAAAAATACAAATTTCCCTCTTACCCTCAGTGCTGTTCCTCCATCCAGATTGTGAGCAGTCTAGATGGATAAATAGCACCACAGGTGAGCGGATCAGTGTGTAGTGCTGATTTAGGATGAATTGTTGCTTTAAAGGATCATTTATATCTTTGAGTTGTTAGCGATGCAGAGATTTTTTCATCTCAGATATCATTTTTATGACTTTTTTTAGTATTACAGGGGACATTTTATGTCTTTATCAGATCGCTGACAGTATAGAGACGACAGAAGATGAAGGGAGCGACAGAGATAGGACTGACACCTTGTTTTCATGATGCACATAATCGGCCCGAGATGATTTTTTTCTTTTTTACGTGAATTATTTTTATATATGTAGCAGAAATATGAGTGTGGATGGCAACCACTGCATTGTGGGTAAAATTAAAGAATTATAATGTGATACACAAACCATCTCATTATTTAATTTAACCCACTGAGGAAATGTTTTACTTAAAGCCTACTTAAAGGATATCTCCACCAAATATACAGTGTTTTAACAGTTAATGGGTATGAAGGACTGAATCTGCCAAAATCATAAATAAATAAATGGCACAAAAAATGATATTGAAAATAAATATAGGCAATAAGTAATTCATAAACTATAAATGAATTGATACATCTGCTTTGTTGCTTGAACTGTTTTTTTTTTACTTTGCAATTTAATTTTCCATTTTAATCACTTTGTTCATGTAAAATATATGTATTCATTTATGTTTTTACCCCCACCTCTTTCATTTTGCACAAACTCACGTATTTCTCTATTTTCTTTTTCTTTCTTTATGATTTATTTATGAAGCCATTTATCTATTTATTTATTTATGATCTGGGCTTTTTCAGTCCTCCATACTACTACTGAACATGTGAAAACAAGTAGTATAAAGCCTTTAGTGACTCCAGAGGAAGCTGCATGTGATCTCATAAAATACCACCAGAGATGCCACTCAGTGGCAAAGCTGCATTGTGGGTAATGTAGGCGTGAAGAGGAAGAAGAATGCGAGGAATAAAAACAGCGTCATCTCCGTATGGCTGTTTTGATTTTGATCATTTGTAACTATCCATAGTGAGTTGGCATCTACATTACCCATAATTCACTTCTAAACAAGGCTAATTAATTTTCTTAATAAGCTGGGCAATGTAGTCTTCAGAAAACATGACTCTTAATGCATGTGCAATGTAAGAACATGTCAGTACTTTTCCACAGTACCTTCCCTCACACTAATTATTCGAGCAAAACTCCAAGGATATAATGTAAGTGATCTCTGAAGCAACACATTTACATGCAGATATCTCTGGAACGGATTTCTGCATGCATATGGTCGTTACACATGCGTGTAGGAGTGTGGGGAAGATGGCCATATGTGTGGGTTTCTGTGCTCGTTGCAAAGACAAATCGCCCTCAAGACAGAGATGGAGAGGACGAATTCTGCGTCCAAAACAGGAGAGCTTTCATGATGGATAGCACTCCAGCTAATAGTTTGCTGGCACTGGCAAAAGACAGCAACAGCAGGCAGTGGTCGAGAAGTGTCGTTTCCTGAGAAGAGAGTGTGGCCGCCACATGAGCCATGGCTCCGTCTAGCACTGTTGGATCGTTCCTCCTACTCTAAATGGTAATGCCTCCCTAGGGCAACACAGCATGGTCCTACATATGGAGCTACAACATGCTCACCACTGTGTGCGCGCGTGTGTGCAGCCGCTCCAGTCGTGTCTATGTGCGGGCGCGCTGTCTTCGGTCGGAGAGTAGCGAGCGTGGCGAGCAGCTGTGTCCTCCGCATTCAGCTGGTGGTCACTTCACCCAATCGAACTGGATCTCACGCACTGTTGATCCAATCACCTCCGTCGTCACGCGCCATTGAGCCAATCAGCGAGGACATCGCACTCTGTCGAGCCTTGGCCCACCCATTAAGCTGGACTTTGTTCAGGTTACGGCGCCGGGGCACGTTTTGGCACCCCCCAAAAAAGCATAAAGACACGCAGCTTATGATGCTAAACTATGACCTCCCTGTTTGCAGCAGGCCTACAGCTGTTCATCTCAGCTGTAAGTGAGCGTGTGCAAACACACACACACTGAGCTCCTTGTGTTCAACCGTGTCAGCTGACATGCACCGTGATCTATGTTAATGGGGAATTAACGAGACCCTGTCAGATATGAATTAGTCATTAACATGTACGTGTTGGTAGCATCTGTGGGGCCTCGACGCCGCACACGTACAGAAAATTAATGGGGAATCTGGCAATTTAATGAATGCTTTTACCACAGTCTGCCTGCTGTCTGAGTCTTGAGGTTACGGTGACGTCACGGCAACATGACATACAGTGATGTGTACCATATACGGCTGCAAGAAACCATTCGGGCTACATTTTCCAAATGAATTAGATAAATGAGAAGTAAACAATCTGATCCCAAACTAGAACAAAGTTGAAAGCATTATGTAATCAGAGGGGGTCTCACAGGTTCTCCCTTTCACTTTTAATATCCACATTTGGCAGCAGAAAGAGCTGTTTCATTCTAATCTTCCAAATTTTTGCCCTCATTTGTGTTAGAA